>NC_057797.1:256736614-256869753 GCF_018294505.1 Triticum aestivum
CTCCGGCGCTCCGGCGAGCCCCGAGCCGCCCGTCTCCGGCGCTCCGGCGAGCCCCGAGCCGCCCCCCTCTTCCTCCCTCTACTCCGGCCGCTGCACGGCCATCAACGCCGGCAACGCTCCGGCGAGATCCCGACGAACCTCGGGGCACGTGCAAACCCTAGATCTGGGAGGTTGAATTTCTACTAAGTCCTCGGAATCTCAAATCCATGTGCTCCTGTTCATAGCCTCGTATCTCGGCATCCGTAACTTCGTTTTTGGCATATAGCATATCAAAATGTTCATCTTAGAGAGTACATCATTTCATTCCATTGCATCATTTTCATTTGAGTTCATCTTGATGCCCGAAATGCTGTTAGAAGAGGGCTACTTGAGATAAGTGTCAGATCTGCTACTCCATTTAGCTTTTTGTCATTTTTGCCATGATTATTGTGTGCATGATATGCCCATGAGTTCTACATATGTTTTGTTAAGGGTTTTGTCATCTTTCCAGAGGTGCAACCCATGTATTTTTGTGGTGTGTGTGGTGACTAGCACAAGCTTGCAAAGTGGTGCACTTGGTAATTCTGTTTTCAGGGACTTAGCATTTCCACTAAGTCCTTGAGCTGTTTATCTCATATGGCCATATGTTCATGTTGTTTCCTAGTGATCCGTGCATCTTTTGAGGATGATCAGTAAGGATGTTTTGTTAATCTTGTAGTGCTCTATCCATCCATGTCTTTGTTTGCAATTATGGAGCACCCTAGCTTGAGTCAATCGAGCTCTATTTTTGCTACTTTGTGAATTTGGGCGGATTGTCAACTTGTTTGCAATTTTGCCGATGTTGTTGTAGTTGATCCGTGCATGCTATGCTATTGTTCTTGCCATTTCTAGCTTGAATTTTGTGTATTCTTGATGGATGTATGCTTAGCTTGTCATGACTTGCACCGTAGTGAGTGCATCAAGCTCGTAAACATGTCTACTGGAGATATGTTTCAGCATGTGCCAGTTTTCACTAAGTCTGAAAACTGATTATGTTTTTGCCATGTTCACATGCTTGCAATTGTATTTTCTGATCCCTTTTGGCTCAAGGTCACTAAGGGACTTTTGTTAAGCTCTTTGAGTAGCTCCATTCCATGCTTTACTTTGCCATGTTCAGTTCCTGTAGCATATAGTTTTGTTGCTCCGAAGAGTGCTACCTGATCTGAAATTCCAGACAAGTGTTAATTTCACTAAGTCTGAGATCTGTTTGCCATATGCATTTTTGCCATGCTCGTTTAAACCTGTTAATAGATGAATTAGCCGTAGCTCAGTGCTAGACTTTTGTTAAGCATCTCGTATTCATCCCTGCCATGTATTTTGATGCCATGTTTGGGTGCTGTAGCATGTTCATCTCATTGCATTTAGATGGCTACTTGCTGTAAATCCCAGACCGGTGTCATATTTGAATCGGTTGCCATTTCCAAACCGTAACTCCGATTCCGGCGTTCTTTATATCATTTTCAAGCGATTTCATCTCATCTTTCCAGTGGCACACTTGGATTCCCAAGTTGAGGCCAGGTTTATGCATCCCTTGTCACATCTTGCATATGCATCCCGCATCGCATCCCGCATAGCATATCATCTTTGCATCGTCTTGTTTGGTCCTTGCACGTGGTTGATTGTATCCTTGTTGCTTGTTTGTCTTGTTTGGATAGATCCGGGAGACGAGTTCGCTAACGAGGAGCCCGTTGAGTTTGCTTTCAAGGATCCTGTCAACTCTGACAACTTTGCAGGCAAGATGATCATACCCTCGAAATCACTACTATCTTTGCTTTGCTAGATGCTCGCTCTTTTGCTATGCCAATGCTACGATGCCTACCACTTGCTTTCAAGCCTCCCAAATTGCCATGTGAAACCTCTAACCCACCATGTCCTAGCAAACCGTTGATTGGCTATGTTACCGCTTTGCTCAGCCCCTCTTATAGCGTTGCTAGTTGCAGGTGAAGATTGAAGGCCGTTCCTTGTTGGGACATTTATTTACTTGTTGGGATATCATTATTTTATCTTGTTATCTTAATGCATCTATATACTTGGTAAAGGGTGGAAGGCTTGGCCTCTCGCCTAGTGTTTTGTTCCACTTTTGCCGCCCTAATTTCCGTCATATCGGTGTTATGTTCCCGGATTTTTGCGTTCCTTACGCGGTTGGGTTATAATGGGAACTCCTTGATAGTTCGCCTTGATTAAAGCTTTTCCAGCAATGCCCAACCTTGGTTTTACCATTTGCCACCTAACATCTTTTTCCCTTGGGTTTCCGGAGCCCGAGGGTCATCTTATTTAAACCCCCCCGGGCCAGTGCTCCTCTGAGTGTTGGTCCAACCTAGAGCCCCTTGCAGCGCCACCTCGGGGAAACTCGAGGGCTGGTTTTAGTTGTACGGATTGCTTATCTGAGTGTGCCTTGAGAAAGAGATATGTGCAGCTCCTATCTGGATTTGTCGGCACGTTCGGGCGGTGTTGCTGGTCTTGTTTTAACCTGTCGAAGTGTCTTGAAGAACCGAGATACCGAGTCTGATCGGAACGTCTTGGGAGGAGGTCTATTCCTTCGTTGACCGTGAGAGCTTGTCATGGGCTAAGTTGGGACTCCCCTGCAGGGTTTTGAACTTTCGAAAGCCATGCCCGCTGTTATGGGCAGATGGGAATTTGTTAATGTCCGGTTGTAGATAACTTGAACCTTAACTTAATTAAAATGAATCAACCGAGAGTGTTACCGTGATGGCCTCTTCTCGGCGGAGTCCGGGAAGTGGACACGGTGTTGGAGTAATGTTTGCGCAGGTTGTTCTCTAGTTCCTCGCTCGCGCTTTGCCTCCTCTTCTCGCTCTCTTTTGCGAATAAGTTAGCCACCATATTTTCTAGTCGCTTGCTGCAGCTCCTCATATATATTTACCTTGCCTTACCTATAAGCTTAAATAGTCTTGATCGCGAGGGTGCGAGATTGCTGAGTTCCTGTGGCTCACAGATTACTATTACACCAGATGTAGGGCCCGATGATTCCGCTCCAGGAGACGCGTTTGAGCTCAAGTGGGAGTTCGACGAAGAGTCTCAACGTTACTATGTTTCCTTTCCTGATGCTCAGTAGTGGTGCCCAGTTGGGGGTGATCGGGACCGTGTCGCATGTTGGGTTATCTTTTATTTTGGCGCCGTTGTCGGGCCATGAGTGATTGGTTGATGTAATGTTATTTATGTACTTGATTGATGTGGCGAGTGTAAGCCAACTATGTTATCTCCCCTTTTATTATCTATATTACATGGGATGTTGTGAAGATTGCCTAACTTGCAACATATGCCTTCAATGCGATTATGCCTCTAAGTCGTGCCTCGACACGTGGGAGATATAGTCGCATCGAGGGTGTTACACCGACGCTTCCTCTCGCCATGGCGGATGGAAGGAAGAAGCAGAGGTGGAAGGAGACGGATGATGGAAGAGTGTGGAATGCTGCCCCTCCCCTCCTTATAAAGGGGCGGAGTCGGGGCTCGACCGCCCCACTCGACCAATCTGGTCATCGAGGGCGCAGGGAATCAGGACCGGCCCGCTGCCCCAATCAGCGACAGCCCGGTTTCCCGCCTCCACTTCCTATGACCCGCATGGGGGACACATGGCGAGCGAGCAGCATTGAAGGGACAGGCGAAGCGGCCGCTCCCCACCCCATGATCGTGGGGCGCGTGTGCCTTGAAGGCCACGACCCGAGTCCACCCGAGTAAATCGGCCGTGCCTCTGCGCCTCCCTCCTTTTACGGGGAAGGCGCGAGCCGCCTCTTTACCATGATGTGATGCATGCATGCGGGAACCGCCCCATGCATGACCCCCATGTCACGCACGACCCTCCACGTCGCGCGTTCAACGCGGGTTGTGGGGAAGCGCAGCGGACGAGAAATTACTATGGTAAAATCCGCCCCACCTACCCGCGCACCGTCCTGGGCCTAGCCCAACAACGCGTCACGCTTATGTGTGGCTCAGGCCCGGGGGCTCCTGTCAGTGTACAAAAGTAGGGGCTCTCCTTTTGACCCCTTTACTTGTGCACGGGCAGTCGGAGCCACGCGCCGTAGCCACACTTAGTAGGGCAAAGGAGGGAAGCTGGAGAGAAGCCGAAGCACGAGACGACCAAGGCGACACCAAGACCGGAAGCACAAGAGGAAAGAGGGCGAGGTGGACTCCCTCGGCAAGAGGCGTCCCCCCGCAGCCCCGACAAGAACCTTGCTGGGGCAACTTGCCCTATGCCAGCGGAGTGAACAACCCTTGAGCCCACCGGCTCCAACCCAACCAGCTGCGTTGGAACCAGGACTCGGGAGGTGCCTCTGTGGTGGCATGCAAATCTTCGTCAAACTCATAAATATATGAGTTCAGATGAGGACTAGAAGACGACGACCCTCGGCAGGATCCTAGCCGAGGAAATCCACAAGACCCCCGGCAAGACCCTTGTCGGGGATGACAGCAATGCCACGACAAGACCCTTGCTGAGCCCCCGACAAGACCCTTGCCGAGGGTGTCAGCTGGGCCACTGCCAGGCCCGCAGCAGCCAAGACTCCGCTGCCGTTCGCATGCAGCTGCTAGCCCAACCATCTGGGCAGGCACTTGCGTGGAAACATGCAACTTCTAGGCCAACTCAGCAAGCACCTGCATGGCGACATGCAGATCTTCCTAAAGGCCTACCACCGTGCCACCTCAGCTGCTTGCCTGCCTACATGGCGCTGCATGCATCGCCAGCCTGGGCGCGTGTCGAAGCGGGGCGAAGCAGCGACGGACTGGACGGTCCTCGTTCCCGTCCCCAATAAAGCTAATGGACACCTACGTAGCCCATTTAATGCGCTTTGTCCCGTAATGCCGTGCGATAAGCTCGCGCACTGTAGGCCTTTCCACCTCCTGTGTGCCACAGTGGCAGCCCCTTTATCCTATAAAGGAGGCCCGAGGCGACCAAGAGAAGGATTCGGCTTATTGGAACGAGACGACCACCGTAGCTAGTTTAGAAAGCTCAAGAACACTCAATACATCCACCAAAGCAGGACTAGGGTTTTACGCATCCTCGCGGCCCGAACCTGGGTAAAAGATCCATGTGATTGCTCTTAGACCTGCTCTTCTCATGACCCTGCGCCCGCCGACCGTAGAAGGGATCCCAGGGATTCCATAGGTGTCGTTCCCACCGACAAATGACATGTTGATGCCGCTCCATTATAGCATGCCAGGTTTCATGAATTTCAGATGAGTTTTGGATTTACTAGAATTTAAAAACCAGGCATCTCAACCTTTTGTCGGCAATCAACAGCGCCCTGCTGTTTGAATTTCATTCCCATCTCTTGCATGGGACCTAGAAATTAACCCAAGGACACACATGTAATTTTTCAACCAACTTTAGTGCATTGGAGCATGTGCTTGTAGTTCAAATTTGAATTATGCACATAAAATGCCTAGAAAACCCAGTTAATGTATAAAAAAGGCCAAACGAACCCCGAAAAATTCCAAGATTAAACGCAACACTTCTGTTGTTCTATGTTGACACTAGAATTTTTTTGAGAGCAATAAGAGGTAACGGATATCGTCCCGTCCCCAAAGGTGGTAGGTTCCCTATCGAAACCATCATGCTCGTTGTGAGAAGCTCTGGTTTGTGAGAAGCTTATACCCGAACCTGCCCCAAATGGGACAATTTTTTACCACGTCATGTTGATGCTGCTCCATGATAGCATGCCAAGTTTCATGAATTTTAGATGAGTTTTGGATTACTAGAATTTAAAAACCAAGCATCTCAACGTTTTGTCGGGAATCAACAGTGTCGTGGTGTTTGAATTTCATTCCCATCTCTTGCATAGGACCTAGAAATTCACCCAAGGACACACATGTGATTTTTCAACCAACTTTGGTGCATTGAAGCATGTGCTTGTAGTTCAAATTTGAATTATGCACATAAAATGCCTAGAAAATCCATTTAATGTATAAAAAGGCCAAACGAACCCCGAAAAATTCCAAGATTAAACACAACACTCCTGTTGTTTTATGTTGTCACTAGAAATTTTTTGAAAGCAATAAGAGGCAACAGATATCGTACCGTCCCCAAAGGTGGTACGTTCCCTATCGAAACCATCATGCTTGTTGTGACAAGCTCTGGTTTGTGAGAAACTTATATCCAAACCTGCCCATATGGGACAAAATTTTCACCACGACATTTGATGCCACTCCATGATAGCATGCCAAGTTTCATGAATTTCACAAGAGTTTTGGATTTACTAGATTAAAAACCTAGTATCTCAACGTTTTGCCGGCAATCAACGACGCCATGGTGTTTGAAATTCATTCCCATCTCTTGCATGGGACCTAGAAATTCACCCAAGGACAGGAATGTGATTTTTCAACCAACTTTGGTGCATTGGAGCATGTGCTTGTAGTTAAAATTTGAATTATGCACATAAAATGCCTAGAAAACCCAGTTAATGTATAAAAAGGCCAAACGAACCCTGAAAAATTCCAAGATTAAACAAAACACTCCTGTTGTTCTATGTTGACACCAGAATTTATTTGAAAGCAATAAGAGGCAACAGATATCGTCCTGTCCCCAAAGGTGGTACGTTCCCTATCGAACCTATCATGCTTGTCGTGAGAAAGCTCTGGTTTGTGAGAAGCTTATACCCAAACCAGCCCCAAATGGGAATTATTTTCACCATGGCATGTTGATGCTGCTCCATGATAGCATGCCAAGTTTCATGAATTTCAGACGAGTTTGGATTTACTAGAATTTAAAAACCAGGCATCTCAACATTTTGCCGGCAATCAACAGTGCCCTGGTGTTCGAAATTCATTCCCATCTCTTGCATGGGACCTAGAAATTCACCCAAGGACACACATGTGATTTTTCAACCAACTTTAGTGCATTGGAGCATGTGCTTGTAGTTCAAATTTGAATTATGCACATAAAATGTCTAGAAAACCCAGTTAATGTATGAAAAAGGCCAAACGAACCCCGAAAAATTCATTCCCATTTCTTGCATGGGACCTAAGTATGCACTGAAGGACACAGATTTGATTTTTCAACCAATTTGTATGCACCGGAGCATGTGCATGTAGTTTAATTTTGAATTGTGCATCTGAAATGGCTAGAAAACCAGTTTAATGTATAAAATGTCCAAACGAACCCTAAATAATTCCAATTCTTTCACGACACACATATAGTTGCATGTTCACTTCAGATAAAAGGTCTAGCAATTCAAACAATGTCCATTGCCGCTATGACACCATTTTGTAATTGAAATCAAGTAGATCCCACACAGTTTATTATCACCAACTGTGTGAGATGTAGTACAAAATATCTTGGAGCACCATCGGTGTATAGTACGCCTATGGCTTACGCGAGAAGGTGCGTTGGCTACAGTCCACAACCGGCGTGTCAAGCACACTAGCTCGCTCCCCAAAAACTCCCGCCTCTGCGTCCCTCGCAATCTCAAAAATATCTACTGCCTGCAAGGTTTTAATGTTTGATAGAACACAATTAGTATGTGCGAACCGTGTGCGATGCCTATTACTCCCGCTCTGCTTCAGTCCCTTGATTCAATTTTTTAGTAGCCCCAGCATTTTACTCCCGTCTCTGCATCCCTCACAATCTCAAAAATATCTGCTTGCCCTTGATCCAAATTTTTAGTAGCCCTGCCTTGTTACTCTGGCCTAGTAAAATTTTCAGTTGTCGCAATATTTACTCAAGCACAACCTCCGCTCACACAGACACACACAACCCTCGAAACCATTGGTAGGTCGCGGCCATCGCCGGCGCCTCCATCCTCAACCTTTGCCTGTGTGTCGGGGAGCTCGAGGAGCCAATAGCCAAAAAGAGGTTTATCACGGCCTTTTCGCCCGACGTCGGCGAGGTGGCCGCCGAGGTGGCCGCCGAGGTGTCCCCGTCATCTTCCACGGGCCCGATCCACCGCCGCCGGTCCCCCGATCCGCCCACCGCCGCACCCCTACGCCAGTTCGAGGACTTTCCCCGTCCTCCCTCGGACCCGGCAACTGACAAAGTTCTACCTCAGGGTTCGGTAGTGGCGGTGGGGGACATGGGTCGCCGAGATTACAGATCGAGAGACCCACACCCGCCGGTGGCTCGGTAGCTTCCACACGGCCAAGCTCGCAGCCATGGATTATGACCGCTGGCAGGTCCGCTACCACGGCGCGGCGGCTAGTCTCAATTTCCCCTTCGGCACACGTCCGATCGACCTCGTTCCACCGGAGCCAGGGGTGGTGAGCTCGGCTATGGTGTGGGAGGACCACGAGGCGTGGGAGCGCCTCGAGGCCGAGGCCGACGACGAGGCCTACATGCAATAGCTCCGCCGGCAGCACCCAGAGCTCATGGAGGTGGAGCGGGCGTGTCTTTGCCGGCGTGGAGGGCGGCGAGGTTATTGCGCTCTCCTCCGATGACGAGGTCGAAGGCGGCGAGGACGGCGGCGCAGAGGGCGTCGAGGTGGGCCCTGAGGACGAGGAGATCGACATCGACGAATGGAGGAGTGCCTTCCCGAATGACCCCGACGATGGTACTGGCCCGGACCCGGCTCGCGGCACACCGTACATGATGAGGAAGGATTGGCTCGACCTCTACTTCGACCGGAAGTAGTTTAGCTTAGTTTAAATTTATGTTTTATGTTCGGTTATGCAAAACTATCTATGTTTATGTTTGAACACATGCTACTTTCGGTTGAACCTACTTTGAACTTGATCAAATTGAAGTTTACAACCTTAAGTTTAGGGGATCGACCAGAAAAGGCCAAAAATTGCTGGAGTATATATATATATCCACTAAGGGTTTTAGTCCTTTAACTTTTTAAGGATCGCCTAGAGATGTCCTTATGACTTTTTTATTTCAGTTCTTCACAATCTGATGCTCTATATGTGCAACTATTTGCCGTGCAGTTCAATTTCATCAATAACAATTTCAACAATACCACTATGAATTACGATATTTGGTTGCTGTTAAGGATATTGCAGTTAACATGCCTTTTCGTTTTTCAATTATTGTTTAGCAACATGCATTGTACTGAATGACTAAATATGCAATCCCAGGCTATATAGCAACAAGGAAGAGTGTTACCTTAATGTTTCTGATGATGTCTAGATATAGATGCAATAAAATCTTATATAGTGGGATGGATGGAGTGTTGTACTACATCATTTTTCAATTATTGTATAGCTTCTAATATTAACTTGGTGCTTTTAGGTACATATATCATTGCCAAAGATCCACACTTCGACCCTTTCTGCGTATGGGGCAATGACATATTCATGAACTAGCATCAAGTGAGGAAACGGATAAAGATTATTATTAAAATGGGTCAAAATATGTCAATCGATCTATTTGTTTACACTTATGCAAGACAACAGTGAACTGCAGGATGGTAAGTAAGAACCCTGTAGCCTTCTTTTTACTGCCCGTAATGAGTTGTGTTAGATGACAATATCTGAAGCTATTTTCTTTTTAAGTGGATCCTGAAGCAGTTTACTCAAGATTACCTCTCAAACTACATGATTGGCGGCCGACCATCACAAGGGGTTGTACTAGAGTCCTGCATGCGTTCTGCATCCAGGAGAGCACAATAGGGCCATTCGGCTTCACCTTGTTCAGCAACTGGAATGTGTGTCAACTCTTTCTTTACCATCTGTAATAGTACAAGTATAGAACCCTGGTACATCATTCTTTATTTGGTGCTTATGTAATTCTTAAACATATGTACCTGTGAATCAAATAATGCATTGGTTGTTTGAACCTGATGGATATGAATAAAGCTATAGCCTACTTTCAAGTTTAAATTAGGTACAATTTTAAATAGCAACAATTAAATTAGGGCGAAATTATGTTGTGCAGGTCATTACGGCACACACAATTAGTAAAACACAAACGTTTGTGATATACACCATAATCCGCGACGGTTCACAGAGAGGAAACGTGTGCAAGCATGCACACAGTTGCCGTTTGCAAAGCGTGTGTGATGTCAGACACTATCACATACGGTGCGGGAAAACTAAATGTGTGTGATTGTCTACCTACCATACACAGTTTGTAATCATGAAATGTTTGTGATGTGCCAGTCATCATAAAACTTCTGTGCCTAGAATCTGCCTGGAAAACTCCCATGCCTGGAATATGCCTGGTTTTAGGCAGAATCACAAAACTCCAACTGCGATGGCAATGCAAGCAGAAACGAGTAGCAAGGATGAAGCGTTGGGGATATTCGAGATATCAGAAACGGTTATATAGGGACAACTATATGCATGAAGGCTCCCTATCCCCGACAGTTTCTGGGTCTTGTGGGAAGGACCCCCTATGGCCCACACTCACTTGGCGATGGTTCCAAATGCCGTTACGAAAAGGGGTTAAAAACCATTTGTTTAGGACCGACGTGCACCGGTGATTTATCATGCCCTACGGGCCGTTTTGCTTCAACACAATGCCCTTTGGGATGAAGAACGCTGGCGCTACATACCAGCACATGATTCAATCATGCTTGGAAAAACACATCGGAAAAACCATCGAGGCCTACATCGACGATGTGGTTGTCAAAACCAAACACATCGGACAATTGGTTGACAACCTCTGCGATACATTTGCCAGCTTGTGGGAGTACCAAATTAAACTCAACCCGGAGAAACGTGTCTTTGGAGTACCAAGGACAAGCTCGTTGGCTTTATATTATCTAGCCGAGGAATCGAGGCCAATCTGGCAAAATGCGAGCCTTTGACCGATTAGAGGTACCAACAAAGCTAAAGCATGTTCCAAAACTAGCAGGATGCATGGCGGAGTTAAGTCGCTTCATCTCAAGACTTGGGGAAAAAGCCTTAACTTTGTATAGGTTGCTGAATAAACAAAGACTTTCAAATGGACCGAGGAAGCAGCGACAGCCTTAGAAGACATCAAAGCCCTCTTTGCCACAAACCCAATCTTGGTAGCACCAGGCATGTGTGAGCCGATGATATTGTACATCTCGACCATAAACCAGGTGGTTAGCGCATTACTCGAGGTTGAAAGAGATATGAAGGGCCACAAGTTCCAAGTCCAAAAGCCTGTTTATTACGTCTCTGATGTCTTAACCCTGTGTAAGACATGCTACCCTCACTATCAAAAGATAGCCTAAGCTGTCTTTATGTCGTCACGAAAACTTTGGCACTACTTCCAAGAGTGCTCGGTGACCGTGGCATCCGATGTCCCCTTAAGCGACATAATTAATAACCGAGATGTGATGGGGTGTATAGACAATAGGACATAGAGCTCCTACCCTTTGAAATAACATACCGGCCACGCCAAGCTATTAAATCTCAGGTGCTGGCAAACTTCGTAGCTGAATGGACAGAGGCTGAACTCTCATCACATACTCACATTGGACCATGTATTTCGACGGTTCAAAAATGCTTGCTGGGCTAGGGGCTGGAGTGGTGCTTACATCACCAACTGACGATAGCATTCGATATGTGTTACAAATCATATACATAGACTCCAACAATGCGGCCGAATATGAGGCCCTCTTACACGAACTCCGGATAGCAGTCTCAATGGGCGTCAAACGCCTCGATGTACGAGGAGATTCCAACCTTGCCATCTCCTAGTCCTAGGTAAATGGAGAGTTTGATGCAAAGGAACCAAAGATGATAACTTATAGGAATGCTGTCTTAAAAAAACTCGGCCAGATTCGAGGGGCTTGAATTTCATCATATCCCTCAGATAGCAACCAGACCACCGATATCCTCGCCCGGATGGGCGCCAAACGGGATAAAGTCCCCAAAAACACCTTCCTCGAATGGCTCTTTAAGCCATCCGTAGTATGGCAGGAGGACAAACAAACATCAGAGTCGAACGATGTAGGGCAATTTGCCCCACCCAAGGATGACACAAAAGATGAAATAATTTGTGGATCAGCCATCCGGAAAATGACCTCGGCTCACGAGGTCATGGCATTCATTGCACCCTGGACCAAGAGCTCCTAGCATACTTACTCTACAAGGAACTCCCTGAAGATCAAAGTGATGCACGCCGGATCATAAGGCAACCTAAGGCCTATAAGGTCCACGAGGGCTCGATAAGCTAAGTACCACAGGGGTCCTCTAGCAATGTATACCCAAAGAAGAAGGGATGTCGTTGCTTTAATAAATACACGCCGACATGAGTGGCCATCACACCTCTGCTCGGACCTTGGTCAACAAGGCTTTCCGAGCTGGTTTTTACTGGCCAATAATAGGGGCTGATGCAACAACATTAGTACAACACTGCCCTGGCTACTTGGGCCGGGTTAACTTCATAGTGGTATAAGCAGGTGAAGGCCCAAGGCCTATAGTCGGTCTAGAATCTGTAGCTGTAAACCGACCTGATGTATAACTTGTATTGTAAGTTAGGAATAGAGAGATACCGACCGGGATACAAATATGAACCGGTTGGGACTCTATGGACCGACGGGCGTCACCCGTGTATATAAGGGGACGACCCGGCGGCGGTTCAAGGGAGACGACAACAACTCGAGCCTAGGCGAAGCTTGTTTGCTCCCTAGACATCGAGATCATATCAATTCCACCACAACTAGACGTAGGCTGTTACCTTCATCGAAGGGGCCGAACTAGTATAAAACCCTCGTGTCTTTGTGTCCGCTTTAACCCCTTCAAGTAAACGCGTAGCGATGGCTCCACGACTAAGTCCTTTCGCTAGGACACCTGCCATGACAAATCCACGACAGTTGGCGCCCACCGTGGGGCTATCGCACGATAGTTTGACGATCTTGGAGGGCAAGCTCAAGGGACTCGAAGGCTATGTAGTGGGCCAGATGACCAAGAGTCGTCGGGGCAGGATCTACATCGATGATGCAGGATGGGGTCCCGAGGCCGATTCGATCGAGTATGGGTACCGGGTCCCCTTTGGCAGCATACACGTCTTCATCGGCAAGGTCGGTGAGCCTGGGCCTGAGCCGGCCATCTACACCGACCCCGTCGAGACGGCTCAGCATGCGAGATCTACCCAGGTTAAACCGGCCATGAAGCATGCCTTCGTTGGAGTCATCTACGGAGGAGAGCGTGAGGACGAATCAGAGCACGGTAACGAGACCGTCGTCTATTCCAGCGACGAGTCTTCGACCGGAGAGACCGAGTCGCTATACCGGATGCAAGACGATCAGGTGAGGGGTTGTTCCGATGGCGACAATATTCCGGACCCCCCAGGCCAGATCAACCGGGTTGGAATATTCATGGCTGGCACCCAGGCGGCGAATTATTCTTCGACTGCCGCAGCAATGCTCTTCGGATCCGCAGCGGCAGCGGCAGCAGGGGCAGGTGGCCTTATGCGCCCGCCGGTTCAAGTTCCGTCTAATCTGTTTGACGCACTAGCCGCGCTTATGACAGAGGATGATCCGACAGATCTAGAGGCTCATAATGCAGAAATTGCGAAGGTGAGAGAGCAGATCGTGCAAGCCAAAGCGGATCTGGCAGCGGAAAAAGACCGGATGGCTGCAGAGCGGGCCGCTTTGGACGCACAGGCCTATAAACTCATGCTTGACCAGAATGCATCACAGGAGGTTTTGAAGCGGAAGCACAGATCACGCCTGCCGTTAGGGTTTGACCCCCGAAATCTCTTTCACACTCCAGGAGCTGGACCCAGTAATCCACCGCGGTATCAGGAGACAAACCGGATTGAGGCGCCAGGGGCAGGAGCGGCGGTCCAACCTTGCCTGATGGAACCCCCTCGCGAAAATATTGTGGTCCCTCCGCCGGTCCAGACGCCCCCGGGTCATTATTCGAATCCTATGGACAACCTTGTTGCGGCCGCCGCACGATTAGAGGCCATCCCAGTCGAAGGGGATTCTCCGCAAGCAATAGAGACGTGCCGGGTTAAGGAGCTTCTCCGGACCGCGCTGATTCAGCAGGAGGCATACTCATACAGCCGTGATCGGGTTCATTCTACGCCCCGTCCGAGCCGGAGCTATAGCAGGCGCATAGATGAACCGACCATATCAAGCAATGCGCAAGGCCGTGAAGCGGCCCGTGGTGATGACCCGGCAGGCGGTGTTGTCGATACTCGAGATGCGGTGAACCGGGCCCGGGCGCAAAGGGAGGCCGAGTTAGCAGCACAGGATAATGCGGGCCAACTCACACCGGTTCGTTCTGCCGGGCCAGGAATCACATCCGCTCTGGGAGTGCCTTGCTTGGTCCCTGCTTTACGTAATGTGCACCTGCCCAAAGATTTCAAGGGTCCACGCAAGGTGCCGAATTACACCGCTGATTTACCCCCTGAAGCATGGATAGAGAGTTATGAGATGGCCATGGAAATGCTGGACGTGGATGAGGCCGCATGTGCAAAATATTTCACCATGATGCTTGAGGGCACGGCTCGTACTTGGTTAAAGAGCCTACCGCCCAATTCTATCAGCTCATGGGCCCAGTTGCGGGCCCGGTTTATACAGAATTTCAAGGATACATGTAAGCAGCCCAAGTCCATAGTGGACCTGGCGGCTTGTGTCCAGGAAGAAGGAGAATCAACGACCCATTGGGTGTGCCGCGTTTCGGAAATTTTGCACTCGTCTGACAGGATTAATGCTGACTCTGCGGTCTTAACTCTGGAAGGCAACTGCCGGTTTGAGCCTCTAAAATTGAAATTGGGACGCATGAAGCGGTTCTGTAATGACATGGGAACCCTCATGGCTGCTTTGGTGAAGTATGCCGATTCGGACAGTACCAAGGATCCTGAGCTTAATGATGATGAAGCAGGGAAGGGAAAGAAGAATAGCAGCTCCAAGCAGCAGCAGAACAAGCTAGCGGGTCATGGAAATGGAGGCAAGCGCAAAGCGGACGGCAGCGTGGACTTTGTGGCCAACACTAACGCACAGGACAGGGGGCAGCGGCGCAGAGGTAAACCGGCAAATCGTAGCGGGGCTCCCAATCCTAATGCAAGCCGTTTGAACTATTTGTTGAATCAGCCTTGCCCGAAGCACGGGACGAAGGAGGCGCCGGCTAACCATCTTTGGAAAGATTGTTATATCATGCAGGAGTTCAAAAACTCTAATGCTTTCCGGTATGATCACGGATCAGGTGGCGGTTCAGAATCCAGTTTCCACGGGCCGGATCACGATGGAGCTTCCGGTTCAGGTCGCAATCAGGGCGGTCAAAATCACCAGAATAATCAGAACAGCCAGCAGCAGCAGCAGCAGTCGGGTTATCAGAGCCAGCCAAAACAGTTGAACAATGGGCAATATCATGTTTTCACAACTAGTTTGGATAAGCGCGACCGAAAACTCCACAAGCGAGCGGTGAATTCTGTTGAACCGGCCTTACCATGTTACTTGCGCTGGTCGGAGCAGCCTATCGTGTGGAGCAGAGAGGATCACCCGCCCCGGGTTGATAACCCGGGCCAGCTCGCATTAGTGGTAGACCCTCAGGTGGGGGGTTATAAATTCACCAAGGTACTCATGGATGGAGGAAGCAGTATTAACATACTATACTATGAGACATTCCGGCACATGGGACTAACAGACAAGGATCTCAGACCGTCGAATACGGTATTCCATGGTGTTGTGCCAGGCAAATCTGCATATCCTGTTGGTAAAATAGCCCTAGATGTGGCTTTTGGGGATGAGCACGACTCCCGGTCGGAAAAACTAACATTTGAGGTGGTGAAGATCCGGAGCCCGTATCACGCCTTGTTTGGCCGGCCGGCTTACGCCAAGTTCATGGCGCGGCCTTGTTATATCTACTTGCAGCTCAAGATGCCGGGTTACAAGGGGACCATAACGGTTCATGGGAATCGTAGGGTCGCTTTGGAATGTGAGGAAGGTGATGCGGCTTATGTAGAGTCAGTCTGTGCCACGGAGGAGTTGAAGTATTATAAGGACAATGTTGATCCGGCGGATATGACCCCTTTAAAGAAGCCAACTACAGGGCATGATTCAGATCTGAAGTTCAAATCGGCAGCTGAGACCAAGCTTGTTGACTTCGTGCCCGGCGATTCGTCCAAGTAGTTCACTATCAGTGCCAACCTAGATCCCAAATAGGAAAGCGCGCTCATCGAGTTCATCCATGAGAATCGGGACATTTTTGCATGGAAGCCTTCTGACATGCCAGGTGTACCGAGGGAACTCGCTGAGCACACTCTTAATGTGGATCCTAAGTATAAACCGGTGAAACAGTTCCTCCACCGGTTTAACGAAGAAAGACGCAAGGCCATTGGAGAGGAAGTGGCCTGGCTTTTAGCAGCTGGGTTTATTATTGAGGTGTTCCATCCAGAGTGGCTTGCTAATCCGGTGCTGGTTCTTAAGAAAAACGGCACTTGGCGTATGTGTGTGGATTACACAGATATTAACAAGGCCTGTCCGGCAGACCCCTTTGCCCTCCCCCGTATTGATCAGATCATTGATGCCACGGCGGGTTGTGAGCGTTTGAGTTTTTTGGATGCATACTCTGGTTATCATCAGATCAAGATGGCGGTTAAGGACCAGGAGAAAACAACATTCATCACTCCCTTTGGAGCCTTCTGCTATGTATCTATGCCCTTCGGGCTCAAGAGTGCTCAAGCCACCTATCAACGGTGTGTACAGAATTGCCTGCATGAGCAGATCGGCCGCAACGTGCATGCATATGTGGATGATATTGTAGTAAAATCAAGGCAGAAGGAGACACTGGTGGATGATTTGAAGGAGACCTTTGACAACTTGCGAGCTTACAGGATGATGCTTAATCCGGCCAAGTGTGTTTTTGGTGTTCCAGCAGGCAAGTTATTGGGTTTCTTGGTGTCTAACAGAGGAATTGAGGCTAATCCGGAGAAGATTACGGCTATTACATCTCTGGCTAAACCGGAGTGTATCAACGATGTCCAGCATTTGGCGGGCCGAATCGCCGCGCTGAGCCGGTTTATCAGCCGCCTCGGGGAGAAGGCTATCCCTTTGTACCAAATGCTGAGGAAAACAGACAATTTTGTCTGGAGTCCAGCTGCTGACGAGGCATTTGAGGACCTGAAGCGGCAGTTAGCCAATCCGCCTGTTCTTGCAGCTCCGGTCGACAAGGAGCCACTATTATTATACGTAGCGGCTAATGCTCGAGCAGTTAGCGTGGCCATTGTGGTGGAGCGCAAAGAGGCGGGCAAGGAATATCCGGTTCAGCGGCCGGTTTATTATATCAGTGAGGTGTTGATTGAATCTAAGCAAAGGTATCCGCATTGGCAGAAGCTGGTCTATGGTGTTTTTATGGCTAGTCGGAAGTTGAAGCAGTATTTTCAAGGGCACCCCATCACAGTGGTCAGTTCAGCTCCCTTGGGTGATATTATACAGAATCGGGAGGCGACTGGCCGGATTGCCAAATGGGCTATAGAGCTGGGGCCGCATGGACTGAAGTACGTGCCTCGGACGACAGTGAAGTCTCAAGCACTTGTTGATTTCATCAATGATTGGACGGAATTACAAGCACCAGAGGAGAAGCCGGATCACACATATTGGACTATTCATTTTGACGGATCCATGCAATTGGAAGGCTCGGGGGCTGGAGTCATATTAACTTCCCCGCGAGGTGATAAGTTTTGTTATGTTCTCCGCTTAATGTTCCCTTGTACTAATAATGCAGCTAAGTATGAAGCCTTGCTCCATGGTCTGCGGATGGCTAAAGAGATGAATTTAAGCCGGGTTAAGTGTTTTGGTGACTCGGACCTAGTGGCTCAATAGGTGTCCGGCACTTGGGACTCTAAAGACCCGCTCACGGCTGCATATCGTCGAGAAGTGGATAATATTGCAGGTTGTTTCAAGGGTTATCAAGTGGATCATGTGGACCGTCGGAAGAATGAAGTGGCGGATGCTTTAAGCCGGTTGGGCTCTCAGCGTAAACCGGTTCCGCCTAACGTCTTTTTGGATGTGTTGCACAATCCGTCAGTCAAGCTCCCAGGTGAAGCGGATTTGGCTATTCCTGATCCGGAGTCCCAATTGGTGGCAGCCCTGCATGTTATTCCGGATTGGACAGTCCCTTATCTTGCGTACATGACAAGGGGGGAGTTGCCAGAGGACGAGATTCTGGCCAGGCAGATAGTCCGGCGATCCAAGTTATGACAATTGTCAATGGTGAATTACATCATTGCAGTGTATCAAGGGCGTTTCAACGTTGTGTTTCTCCTGAGGAAGGCTGTGAAATCTTAAGAGAAATCCATGAAGGGGATTGTGGGCACCACGCCGGTTCAAAGTCTCTGGTTGCAAAGGCGTTTCGTCACGGGTTCTACTGGTTGACAGCACATGCTGACGCGGAGGACTTGGTTAAACGGTGTGATGGATGTCAGAAATTTTCAAGGCGTGCTCATGTGCCGGCTCAGGAATTGAGGATGATCCCAATAACATGGCCGTTTGCAACTTGGGGGCTAGACATGGTTGGACCTTTTAAAAGGTCCAAGGATAAGAAAACTCACCTTTTGGTGGCAGTTGATAAATTTACCAAGTGGGTTGAAGCGGAGCCTGTCAGCAAGTGTGATGCAGTAACAGCAGTACAGTTCATCAAGAAGGTGATTTTCCGGTTTGGTTTTCCACATAGTATCATTACTGATAATGGTACCAATTTGTCCAAGGGCGCTATGAAGGAGTTCTGTGAACGAGAGCACATCCGACTTAATGTGTCGTCAGTGGCACACCCCTAGTCCAATGGACAGGCAGAACGAGCTAATCAGGAAATCTTGCGAGGCATCAAACCCCGGCTTTTGGTCCCATTGCAAAGAACACTAGGATGTTGGGTTGAAGAGCTACCATCTGTATTATGGAGTATCAATACTACGCCAAACCGGTCCACAGGATACACGCCATTTTTCATGGTCTATGGAGCAGAGGCAGTTCTCCCTAGTGACATCCGGCACGATTCGCCTTGGGTGGCAGCTTATGTTGAAGAAGACAATGAGACAACACGACAAGATGCTTTGGACCTATTGGACGAGGAGCGTGATATAGCGGCTGCCCGTTCGGCGATTTACCAACAAGATCTTCGTCGCTATCACAGTCGCCGGGTTAGAACCAGAACTTTTCAAGAAGGAGATTTGGTGCTTCGATTCATCCAAGATCAAACGGATATGCACAAGTTATCCCCACCTTGGGAGGGACCTTTCGTAGTCAGCAAGAATCTGCACAACGGGTCGTATTATCTGATTGATATTCGAGAGCATCAAGACTCACGTACATCAGAGGAGGAGACCGGCAGACCATGGAATATAGCTCATCTTCGGCCTTACTATACTTGAGCCATTGGCTCTATCTATGTACATATCATGACAATGTATATATTATCTTTGATATATAAACCGGAGCCTCAGCTGAAACGGGGTCTCTATCTGTCTCATCATGCGAGGTTACACGGAGTGTTTCTGTTTAAAAGCGGCCTCCGGTTTACCCCTTGATATTTGTTTTTATATATCACTGGGGGCCTTGGTCGTGTCCGAACCAACGAATACCCTTTGATAGGCGACAGCCACCAGATCATTTGGGGACTTGGTCAAGTCTGAACCAGTCACGCCTCTTGGTCGGCCTAAGGCCACAAAATCATTTGGGAGCATGGTCGGGCCCGAGCCATTGCTACGCCTCTTGATCTGGCATATATGCCACGAGTCATTTGGGGACCTGGCTGACCTGAATCATTGTCACTCCTATTGGGGGCCTTGATCCTGTCCGACCATGGTAATGCCATCTGAACAGCTCAGTATAGCATATTTTTGCAAATGGTTTTTATTATTACTTTTGCTTCCATGTTGTTTTCATGGTTTGATCGTTCTTTGTTTTTGTGGGATTTCTTTATGTCAACAAGTATATTTTTTCCGGGTCAGCCAATGATTTTTGATCCCCCTTCTAATCCGGAGGATTCTGCCCGGTTTACCTTTTCCCTGTTCACCTCATGGAGTAACCAGGGGGCTCATATTAAGTCAGTACGGTTTGTACGGGGGCTACTTTCTCCCTTTTTGACGGTAATGGTTTATAAAAACCACCGCTTCAGGTTTGGATAAAGCCAGCCTTATACCCAAACATGTTCAAATTTTTTCTGATTGCAGGAAATATGAGTTAAAGTTTTTCAAGCAAAAGCCTCAGTACTTATGCATGAAGGCATATTCCAGGCAGAAGTTTTAATTATCCTATTACAAGGCAGCATGGTGCCCAAACAAAATCATTGTTTTTGTGGAAGGATGTTGCAGATAGTTCTTCAAACCGGCTTCCAGTTCAAGCCTGCTCCTCATCCTCCGCCGCTTCAGCTTCCTCGTCTCTACCCGTTGGCTGGAAATCAACAGTGGTCCAGTCGATTCCCATTAAAGCTTGGAAAACAGCTTCTTCATGGAGCAGGGAAGACGGTTCAATATCAGGGGCGTAAGTGTGCTTACGGATTGGAGGAATCAGATTCTCCGCTTCAACAGTTGGGGCAGGCACTCGCTTGTTTTGATTGTTATATTGCGCTTGATAATGCGTCAAATCTGCCTCTTCAGCTAACTGGCAAGCAAGAGGGCGCACTGCACGGTTTATGGCCCTTAAGTCTTCTTCGTTGAACTCAAAGCCATCTTCTTTCAGACTGGGATAGCCTTGAGCTGCTTCCATAGGATCAAAGTCGGGCACCCATGCTTTTGCCCGGATTAAGGCATTGATGGCTCCGGTTCGGGCAGCGGATTTTTTCAGCTCCTCAATCCGGGCTGGAAGCATTGACAGCTTGCTAAGAGTGTCCTGGATTAAAGAGGGCGCCGGGTTGTTGTGAGATGCTGTGGTGATGATTCGTTGGGCTCCGGTATACAGTTGTTCTACCAAGGTGTAGGCAGCTTTCAATTTCTTCCGCACGTCATTTCCTAAGTGCCCAATACGTGTGCCTACAACAAGATTGGAATGGTCTTAAACCGGACTTACGATACAGCAGATTCAAAATTCATCACAGAAGTTACAAGGAGCTTACCAAAGATTGCAGCAGTCATGGAGTGTATTTGCCGCTGTACGGCCGTTAGTTCATCCTCCACCGGTTTAAGGCCGCTTCGGCATCTTCTGCTCTTTTGGTTAAACCGGCCTTCTCAGTGGCCCAGTCAGACCGCTCTTTCTTGAACTTTTCTTTCAGCCGTTCAGCAGTGCTCAAAGCGCTGGTTAATTCTTGCTTGGCCTTATCTGTTTCAGCTTGCTGGGTCTTCAGGGCCTCCTGCAAATCGGCAATCTGGTTTTCCTTGATTTTAATCTCAGCCTGCATACAGATGGCATTTTCAAGCTTTACACAGGCGAGCCAAGAAATTGAAGTATCAACCACATAACAAAGTTATATGCCTGATACTTGGGGGCTAATGTACCTTCAATTTTTTGTACATTTACAAAGTCCCAAGCTCAATACAAGTATTCAACGTGGCACTTGGGGGCTAATGGCTATTTGATCAAGTCATGTTCTAAGAACAGCTTTTTAATATTTTAGCCCCGGTTTGCTTATGCTCAACCGGCCCTCGAGGGTTATGCCGACGGATTTCAAAAAATATATATTCAGGATCAAGTCCCGGTTTGACCAAGGTCACAAACCGGCCGTTGGGGGCTACCGGGATGAATGCAATGGCAGAAAAGAAAGAAGGAATTTACCTCAAATTTATCCCTCATCATTTTGACCAAGCCAGCTTCACAGTCACGGCTAGTGTAAAGCCGGTTCAAATAGCCAGAGTGAAGATCTTGAGCATTCAGAGCGGCATATGTTTCTAATCCGACATCCCATTTTCCTTTCTTCAAAGGGGAAGAATCCTCTTTCATGGTATGCCTGGTAAGGGTGGCAGGATTCCCGGGTTCAGAGCGGCCTACACCGGTAATCACAACATCATCATCTTTTGACTCGCCGGTTTGGGTTGGTGCGGCCGTTTTGTCAGCAGGAGTGTGGGATTTCTCAATCTGGACAGAGCTGGCAGGCAGATCAGCAGACGCTGGAGTATTAATAAGACCTTCTTCAGGGATAATGTTGTCTTGCAGAGGAGGATCATTGGGGATATCTTCAGAAGTAAACATTTCACGATCCGGCGCTTGGTCATGTTCTGGGGCCACATTTTCTTCAGCCGCTTTATCCAGGCGGGCCTTCTTGCTTGGTTTCGGTTTAGCCCTGGAAGAAAAGATAAAAATTAAGGAAAAGTGTAAACCATTGCGCAGTATACTGGAAGCATATGTTCGGTTTAACTTACCCAGCAACTGTTTTCAAAGGTGGTAGCTGGGTGGCTAACGATTCACCAGATGATGAATGAGAAGTGACCTGATAATCGGAGTCGGATGGATTAAGAGGTTGACGGAAGAAACCCGCTTTACGATTTAAATCAATAAAAAGGTCGGAGACCTCGGAGCGGCGTTTTCGAACCGGACTGTTTGGTAAACCGGCAGAGGTAACTACCTGGCCACTGTGCCGGGTTGTGCGGCGAGCTTCGTGTTGCTGGGTCTTCATAAGAAATTGGGAATCCAGATAAGCAAGAGGATGAGAAAATTTAACTTTCCGGTTTGCCCGGCAAAATTTTGGCAAAGGCAAGATTTCTGAATCGGAAGAGAGAATGGTTACCTCAACGAAAACCGCATTGCTGGCTTCAGCGTCATCCTGACAAACATCATCATCAATAAGGCGTGTAAAAAGTAAGCCAAGTGAATCAAGTTCTACCTCAAGATCCGGATTACCCACATCATCATCAATAGCTGGGTCAGAAGAAGCGGTGGTTTTTCTCTTATGAGCTGGTTTCTTGATAACCTTGGTCTTGGGCCGGGTTGGCCGTCCTTCCTTCTCCGTTTTGTCTTGAGGAAGTTTCTTACTCCAGAATGGATTATCACCCTGGATCAGCAGCAATTAAAACATTGAACGTATAAAATAGTAAACCGGTTCAACAATAGAGCAATTGAAATATTACCGCTGGCGGTTTGTTGGTGGTGCAGTAAGGAAGCAGACCGGTTTGAGCACAGAGGTGCTCCGGTTCGTTCAGCATCTTTTTCACAGATTCTGTGACTTTGTCCTCAGGGAGTTGGATTTTAGTGTGTTGGAGTGGGTCATCGACACTATCAGTATACTCACACATCAAATTTGGGTGCCGGCTTAGAGGCAAAATGCTCCATGATATCCAGCAGCGTGCAAGGTCTATTCCTGTTAAACCATTGGCCATGAAGGCCCGGAGCTTGGACAGTTGAGGAGCATATTTAATTCTCTCCTTGGCACTTAGCCTTTGTGGAAAAGGGTGAGTGTTGCTGAGCCGTTCCGGACCGAAGCCAGGCAGGGGATTTTCATTGGCAGGAGATGTATCCTTGCAATAGAACCAAGTTACGTTCCATTCTTTGGGGTGCGTATGGAGTTTGACGTGAGGGTAGGTGATTTCCTTCCTCTTCTGAATGGCCATACCGCCCAGTTCGGTATTAGGGCCGTCAGTGAATTCAGTCCGACGGTTCTGATGAAAGAGATCCCTAAATAACTCGACTGAAGGCTCCTCTTGAAGATATGCCTCGGAAAGTACTTGAAAATGACAAAGATTGGTGACGGAGTTGGGGCCGATATCCTGTGGACGGAGTTGAAAGTTGGCTAACACATCCCGATAAAATTTGGAGCCGGGCGGTTTGAAGCCCCGGGCCATATGATCTGTGAAGACCACGACCTCTCCTTCCTGGGGTGTAGGAGGACATTCATCTCCAGGAACCCTCCAATGAATCGTGTCTTTGCTATCCAAAGCGCCAATCAGGACTAGATCGTTCAGCTGTGATTCTGTGACACGGGAGGGAACCCAGTTGCACTCGTACACTTGTTTGGCCATGACGAGATCTACAAGAAATAAGTGATCCGGTTCAACCAGGGGGCAGTACCCATAAACCGGTTTTCTACAACACAGCATCAGATGGATTCTGGCGGTTCAACCAGGGGACTAATGACATATATACCGGTCTAGTAATTTTTTCTCTATGGTGAAGTTAAACCGCCTGGCCTAAGCATCGGAAGCAATTGAAGCTATGGATAACTGGTTATGCAGAAACAAGTTTCACAAAATTATGTTACAGCCGCGGATCTATAGCAAGCTCATAAAAAACAGGAAAAATTTCGAAGACTAAGGCAGAAACAGAAGTGAACTATCGAGCAGATATGTGCAGGAGATTTATGAGCTTGGATGAGAAATAGCAAGTGGATACTAAAGGGATCGCTATTAAACACAGTTAAAGTTCACAGATGCATTCAAGGACAGAGAACAGCCATGAGCACGCAATGAACATACCAAGAACATGAAACCCTAAGAACAGATCTAGGTTAAGAAGGAGAGAGGACTTGCCGGGAACGGAGAAGATGCGGAAAGACGCCGCAACACTCTGGTACGTACAGGTTGATGCAGCGGCCTGAGAGGAGGCAGAGGTCGACGGTGGTGGCGGAGCTCCAAAGCCGGCGACGTGAGGAAGAAGAAGAAGAAGGGACGAAGGGGAAGAGAAAGGAAATGACCCTTCGGTCTTATTTATAAGGCAACTGAGGTAGGTCAAACGCGCGAATCCAGGAGCTGTCATTAAGAGGGCGTTATGAATTTCATAATGACGTCATGTCGGTTTATAGTAGCCAAAACTGATGACGTCATGCCGGTTTACATCAACCAAAAATGATGACGACATGGAGATTTGCCAATTAACAGAAGACATCCAAGACGCAAGATGGTGTGAAGGATTGACATGAACCAGTTCAAATCAATCTGGGGCCTAATGTTGGGGATATTACCACTGGGCGTAAACCGGCCTACTTGGGCCGAGTTAACTTCATAGTGGTATAAGCAGGTGAAGGCCCAAGGCCTATAGTCGGTCTAGAATCTGTAGCTGTAAACCAACCTGATGTATAACTTGTATTGTAAGTTAGGAATAGAGAGATACCGACCGGGATAGGAATATGAACCGGCTGGGACTCTATGGACCGACGGGCGTCACCCGTGTATATAAGGGGACGACCCGGCGGCGGTTCAAGGGAGACGACAACAACTCGAGCCTAGGCGAAGCTTGTTTGCTCCCTAGCCATCGGGATCATATCAATTCCACCACAACTAGACATAGGCTGTTACCTTCATCGAAGGGGCCGAACTAGTATAAAACCCTCGTGTCTTTGTGTCCGCTTTAACCCCTTCAAGTAAACGCGTAGCGATGGCTCCACGACTAAGTCCTTTCGCTAGGACACCTGCCGTGACAAATCCACGACAATTAGTACAACACTGCCCTGGCTATCAGGTGCTCGCCAAACATCACATGCCCCCCACAGCCCTCTACACCATCCCGATCACATGGCCTTTCACGGTCTGGGGGATGGACATGGTTGGCCCACTTAAAGACGGGTCGCGTAAAATAAAATATTTACTTATAAGGTAGACAATTTTACTAAATGGATCGAGGCAAAGCCAGTAACCTCGGCCAGAGAAGTCCCAGTAATCGAGTTCACCTTCGGGGTAGTACACTGTTATGGTATCCCACACATTCTTATCACAGACAACAGGACAAACTTGACGACCAAGGAGGTTAAAGTGTGGTGCGCCAAGATGGGCACAAACCTCGACTATGCGTCCGTCTACCATCCGCAGTCAAACGGACAGGTAGAGCGCGCCAATGGAATAATACTCAGCAGTATCAAACCAAGGTTAGTACGCTCCCTTAAAGAGGCATACTGCAAATGGATAGAGGAACTAGATTTAGTCCTATGGGGGTTCCAGACCGCATCGAATTGGTCCACTGGATATATTCCATTATTTATGGTATACGACGCCGAGGCAATACTCCCTTGCGACATAATCCATGACGCACCCTGGGTACATATGTACGAGGAATGGGAGGCCGAGCTAGATTGGCAGGATGTCTTGGATGCCTTGGAGGAGGAATATAACATAGCACGAGCACCTTCTGCAATTTATCAGTAAGCAAGACATTATCATACCAGGGAGGTCTATGCAGAGGAATTCGGCGTAGGAGATCTGGTCATGAGACTACATTCAGAGAAGCATGATGACCCACAAGTATATGGGATCAATTGTAGTCCTTTCGATAAGTAAGAGTGCCGAACCCAATGAGGAGCAGAAGGAAATGACAAGTGGTTTTCAGCAAGGTAATTTCTGCAAGCACTAAAATTGTCGGTAATAGGTAGTTTGATAGAAAGATAATTTTTAACAATTAACAATAGTAACAATAAGAGCAGCAAGTTAGCCCAATCCTTTTTGTAGCAAAGAACATGCCGGAATGGTCTATGATAATAAGCAAAACATTCTTCAGGACACACGAGAATTTCATCTAGTTACTTTCATCATGTTTGTTTGTTCGATTCGCGGTCGCTACTTTGATAATTTGTTATGTGTGTGGACCGGTGCTTAGGTGCTGTTCTTACAAGAACAAGCCTCCCACTTATAATTAACCCCTCTCGCAAGCATCCACAACTACGAAAGAAGAATTAAGATACAATCTAACCATAGCATTAAACATGTGGATCCAAATCAGCCCCTTACGGAATAGCGCATAAACTAGGGTTTAAGATTCAGTGACTCACTACTGCAGGAAGGTCCAAACGCGATAGTCGAATCAGAGACCCTTGAACGAAACTATGTGAGATGCATTAATCACAAATGGTGATGTAATCAAACTGTCAAAAAGATGCAAAACGTTTGCGGTGGCAGCAGCATCAAACACACTTCATACTAGAGTTGCGTGTGCAATGAGTGGCAAACAGTTAATCCAGAAGAACTATTTGCGATGATGCAGAACAACAGAAACGGGCAACCAGATGAGGGTGTGTGCGATATACGACATACAGTTCACTAGGATGAACTGTGTGTGATTAGGCAACACAATGGAAACGGTTCAACTGAACAAGATGTGTGATACGCGACAAACAGGTCCGTAATCAGAAATGTGTGTGAAGACCAATAATAACAAAGACAATTGCTGCTAATAAGCCATGTGATTTGCTCTGCCTACAGAAGAATAACATGTATATATATAATTGAAATAAGCATCCAATTACATAAATGACTATACAGATCATTCACACAAACCTCATTAAACAATTGCATGCATTTTAAACTAGGAGAAATGATCGTCTAGCCATCTACTTCTTGTGACACTCCCGCCACTGCTCTGTGGCTCGATCCTCGTCTGGGGCAGGAAGAAGACACTCCCTCATGTCAACGATCCACATGTACATCTCGTAGCTTTTGTATGCATCCTTGGCGGCGTACTTGACGTGTTGTTCAACCAGTCTCCCATGCCAGACACTATGCCAGGCATTCTTGTCCTTCTTGCTCTCATCCTTCATCTTCATGTAGTAGGGGACGATGATGGCCGTGGCGAGGTCAACCAAGGAGTTCTGTTTGTTGTTGTCGCTGCCCCAGATCTTGTAGTGGTCCTGGATGTTGATAAGATTCTGACATTTCAATCTCGAAACCTTGAGCGCTTTTAGATCGTTGGTGGTGTCCACCGTAGCGAAATTGTAGTCGGAGCTGTCAATAAACCTGGAGAAATTCTCGCAAGGCCTTGTGGCAAGTGGTAGTGGTAGACCAGGACGTCATGTCACACGCACAACTGGGCGACGACAACCTTCTGATCGTGCCCGGCACGACCGATGGTGTACTCGAGGTCGAAGCCGACCACTTGGTACTTGTCCTCGGCAAGCAACTACTCCATAGTTTGGATGGATCTCTCCACCGAGACCGGATCCTTTGTGTAGACCACCGAGAGGGCCTTTCCCCTCACATGGGTGTCCACTACTTGATTCATGGTGAACTGCCCGTCGTTGTCGTCATCGGCTATTGGGAGCACCATTGGATCCCCGAGGAGCGCCATTGGAACCGCTGGATGTCCTCTCTGTTTGTGTCGTCGTGGATGTGCTTATTGTGTCGTGTGGCGCGAGAGATGAAGGTAAATGGCCACATGAAAAAATGGGGCCGGGCACCCTGGATTCTTGGCGCGTCCGCATGGCAGGTTTTGCAGCGGATAACTGCATCGTCACGCCACGCCCAGTGCAACCGCATGCACAGGAATGTGCGTGACCGTGCGCCGGCACCAAACACTGGCAGCACGCGTGGAGGGACGGGGGCAAAGCGCCCGTAGGGACGCGAGAGAAGAGCACACGTGGCGGGATGCGAGCATAGCACGCCGCGGCCGCCTCAGCCGCAAGCAACCTGATACGTCTCCAACATATCTATATTTTTTGATTGTTCCATGCTATTATATATATATATATATATATATATATCTGTTTTTGATGTTTATGGGCTTTATTATACACTTCTATATTATGTTTGGGACTAACCTAGTAACTGGAGGCCCAGCCCAAATTGCTACTTTCTTACCTATTTCAGTGTTTCGAAGAAAAGGAATATCAAACGGAGTCCAAAGGGAATGAAACCTTCGGGAAAGTTAATTTTTGGAATGGAAGCAATCCAGGAGACTTGGAGTAGACGTCAGGGAAGCTTCGAGGTGGCCACGAGGGAGGGAGGCGCGCCCCCAACCTCGTGCCCCCCTGACCGGCTTCTTTCGCCTATATATGTCCATATACCCTAAAAACATCGAGGAGCAGAATAGATCGGGAGTTCTGCCGCCAGAAGCCTCCGTAGCCACCAAAAACCAATCTAGACCCTTTCTGGCACCCCGCCGGAGGGGGGAATCCCTCTCCGGTGGCCATCTTCATCATCCCGGTGCTCTCCATGACGAGGAGGTAGTAGTTCACCCTCGGGGCTGAGGGTATATACTAGTAGCTATGTGTTTGATCTCTCTCTCTCTCTCTCGTGTTCTTGAGGTGGTACGATCTTGATGTATCATGAGCTTTGCTATTATAGTTGGATCTTATGATGTTTCTCCCCCCTCTACTCTCTTGTGATGAATTGAGATTTCCCTTTGAATTTATCTTATCGGATTGAGTCTTTAAGGATTTGAGAACACTTGATGTATGTCTTGCATGTGCTTATCTGTGGTGACAATGGGATATCACGTCATCCACTTGATGTATGTTTTGGTGATCAACTTGCGAGTTCCGTGACCTCGTGAACTTATGCATAGGGGTTGGCACCCGTTTTTGTCTTGACTCTCTGGTAGAAACTTTGGGGCACTCTTTGAAGTTCTTTGTGTTGGTTGAATAGATGAATCTGAGATTGTGTGATGCATATCGTATAATCATACCCACGGATACTTGAGGTGACATTGTAGTATCTAGGTGACATTAGGGTTTTGGTTGATTTGTGTCTTAAGGTGTTATTCTAGTACGAACTCTATGATAGATTGAACGGAAAGAATAGCTTCGTGTTATTTTACTACGGACTCTTGAATAGATCGATCAGAAAGCATAAATTTGAGGTGGTTTCGTACCCTACAATAATCTCTTCATTTGTTCTCTGCTATTAGTGACTTTGGAGTGACTCTTTGTTGCATGTTGAGTAACTATCCAATTATGTATTATTGTTGAGAGAACTTGCACTAGTGAAAGTATGAACCCTAGGCCTTGTTTCAACGCATTGCAATACCGTTTGTGCTCACTTTTATCATTAGTTACCTTGCTGTTTTTATATTTTCAGATTACAAAAACCTATATGTACCATCCATATTGTATTGTGTGTGTTGGGGACACAAGAGACTCTTTGTTATTTGGTTGCAGGGTTGCTTGAGAGAGACCATTTTCATCCTATGCCTCCTATGGATTGATAAACCTTAGGTCATCCACTTGAGGGAAATTTGCTACTGTCCTACAAACCTCTGCACTTGGAGGCCCAACAACGTCTACAAGAAGAAGGTTGTGTAGTAGACATCAAGCTCTTTTCTGGCGCCGTTGCCGGGGAGGTTAGCGCTTGAAGGTATATCTTTAGATCTTGCAATCGAATCTTTTTGTTTCTTGTTTTAGCACTATTTTAGTTTATAAAAGAAAACTACAAAAAATGGAATTGAGTTTGCCTCATACGCTTCATCTTTTTAATATCTTTATTGAGAATGAGGGAAAGGAAAATTGTGCTCAAATGCTAGAATAAGAAGTCTCTAAAATGTTTGGCACTAAATGTTTGAATGATGAGCATGTCGTGGTTCTAAGCCTGACAGTAGAGTGGGGGGTAGGTATGGAGAGGCAAGGTCCTAGCTATGGAGAAGTTGTAAACACAAGGGATGTACGAGTTCAGGCCCTTCTCGAAAGAAGTAAAAGCCTTACGTCTTGGAGCCCAGAGGCGGTCGAGTGGATTATGTGTATATGAGTTACAAGGTCCTGAACCCTTCTACCTGTGGAGGGGGGTGGCTTATATAGAGTGCGCCAGGACCCCAGCCAGCCCACATAGGAGAGGGTTTAAGGTGAGTTAAGTCTGGGGCATTACTGGTAACGCCCCACATAAAGTGTCTTTACTATCATAAAGTCTACTTAATTACAGGCCGTTGCAGTGCAGAGTGCCTCTTGACCTTCTGGTGGTCGAGTGAGTCTTCGTGGTCGAGTCCTTCAAGTCAGTCGAGTGAGTCCCTCGTTGGTCGACTGGAAGGTGACCTCTTCTAAGGATGTCCTTGGGTAAGGTACTTAGATTAGGACCGTGACCCTACCCTAGGTACATGACCCCATCATTAGCCCCCGAATGGATTGAGGCTTCGAGTGAGGAAGGAGTTGATGTTATTTCCGATTAACTTTTGCACACTGGTCGTGCGTTGTTCTGGACCAAAGAATCTCTTCGTTGATAGTGACCAACTTGTCTTCAGTCGACTCGATCCATTCTCTTCTTTCGTCGAGTGATCTTTCGGGCTTCAACGATTTCCGAGCGACGGATCGCAGGAAATCCCGCGTCTGACAGACCGATCTGCCGTTCGCGGATTCCGCGGGATGCGAAATTTGGGGAAGCGCGTGAAGCGGAGCGGACCGCGGCGTTCGGATGGGATGGGACATAGACGCCTCGATCCCTGCGCCGCTTTCTTCGCCATGTATCCTGCCTGCATAACTGTTCCTGGATATGATTAGATCGACCGGGCCCACCTGTCATCCACTCGGAAGGGACCTTATAAATACGCCCGGCGGGGGTTTTTTGTACAGTGCCTCAACATTCTCTCTCCCTGCTCCCTTCGTCTTCGTCCAGCGCGCTCGCTCTCGCCTCCGCACAACTTCCCCTCGCGCGTCTCACCGGCAACCATGGCCAAGGAGAAGACGGCGGCGCTGGAACGCGCGAAGAAGGCGTCGGCGACGGAGAAGGCGAAGGGGAGATCCACCAGCCGCGGCGGGTCTTCGTCCAGATCCCGCCTGCCGAAGGGCTGGGTCCAAGGAGATTGGATCCAGTCGACCATCACAGAGAAAGATCTCCTCGACATGGCCAACGAGGGCTTGATCCCTCATGGAGTTGCGAGGCTTCCGGGGAAGGAGTGGAAGCCCCAGCCAGAAGAGGGTGAGTGCGTGCTCTTGGCCACCCATGTTGATCGTGGATTTTCTTTGCCGCCGAGTATTTTCTTCCGTGGTTTCTTGAACTTCTTTGGAGCGCAGCTCCACCACTTTACCCCAAATTCTATCGCCTATCTTGCCGCGTTCGTGTCCATGTGTGAGGGTTTTCTGGGCTGTCGACCGCACTGGGGCTTGTTCAAGCATATATTCACGTGTCGCTCTCAGACCGTGAAGAAGGCGAGCCCAGGCGACGAAAGAACCCGAGTCGTCCAAATGTGTGGGGGCCTGGGGATCCAGGTGAGGAATAAGAGCACCTTCCCAGCCATGACTTTTCCCGAGTCAGTCAGAGGCTGGCAGTCGACCTGGTTCTACTGCCAGGATCAGTCGACGCCGGGGCAGTCGAGTGGACTCCCTCAGTTTACCATGGACCGAGTGAACAAGCCCTCCTCTCTGAAGTTGATTCCGGAGGAGAAAGCTGACGTGAAGATGTTGATGGAGCGCGTGGTGCAGTTGGTTCGGGAGGGAGTGACGGGCATGGATCTCCTGGAGGTTTTCCTTAGGCGTCGTATCCAGCCCCTTCAGTTCCGGAGCCACTGCATGTGGTTGTACTGTGGGACTGAAGACGAGACTCGAGTCCATCCAGAAGCAGTCGACGATGTCACTCTGGAAAGATGGATGGCCGCCGTTACCGGAAACAAGGATAACCCACGCGGAGCCAGAAGGATTCCTCCACTCGACCACAACAGTGATCCAAACAAGGTATGCCTGCTCTGCTCTCCACTGTGTTCTTGTCATATTCATTTCTGTTTATTCTGCCAATTGGTCGATTGATCCTTGTCTTGATGTCTACCAGGCCCTCACCGAGCTGTACTCGATGCCCAATGGAGCACAAGCTCCGACTGAGGAGGGTGAGGCGAGTGGGGGCGAGAGCCAGGAGGAGGAGGAATGGGACTCGGACGTTGCTGAGGACGATGATGACGATGATGACGACGACGGTGATGAAGATGACGCTGACGACGAGGAAGAAGAGGAGGAGGAGGTCGTACCACCGCGCTCAGAAAGGCGGTCGAAGCTTGTCCACGACCCTTCGACTGAACGTGGCAAGGGAGTTGCGACCGTTGCCAGTCGACCAAGCGCCCTCGGACCACCTCTCCGGCGCCGATTGAAAAGGCGTCGAAGCAGCCCAGGGTGGCTCCGTCAAAGCCGACCAAGCTCCTGCCGAAGATGAAGGTGTCCATCCCCACCATATCAGGGTAATCATGCTGCTTAAGTCTTCTTATTTTGTGTGAACTTTGTCTCTGGTTGACGCTGAAGTTAGTCGACTGATTCTTTGGAGTTGCAGTGCTGCTACTTCTGAGACCTCAGCCCGGGCTGATGACCATGAGATGGAGGACGCAGCAACTTCAAAACCAGGTACTATATTCTTAACGCCGTTTTTAGTCGACTGACTCATGATCTCTAATCCTGATTCTTCTCTGTAGCTCCACCCAATGTTGTTATCACTCTCCCTGATGATGATGAGGATGAGGAACCGCTGAAGCGCAGAAAGAGTAGGAAAGCGTCTGCCAGCAGGGTGCCCCAGGATGTGACGGCACCTAAGACTCTGATTGCGGAGGAAGAGAATACCACTCGACACACTGTGTCCTTCGCAGATCCACTGACGAGTGCTCAGCAGCCCTCCCTCTTCACGACGCACCGCGTCCCAGAGGACCAAGCTGGCGCCGCGAAGGAGGCGATACGCCAGGCAGGGATCATGATGGAGTAGTTGAAGACCATCCGGGATGCGAGCCAGGCAGCTTACGACGCCAGTTCCGCCCTTCAAAGCAATGTTCAGGTCAGTCGACCACCGTTTGTTCTGTTAGGATATGCTACCAAAAACTTTTCCTTTCCAGAATTTATAGTAGTCACCCACTGGGTGTGTCGATTAAACTCCGTGTTAGCGGGGGCATGCTGAGTGCACCCGCTGGGTGTAGTCCCCAAGGCTAAGGTCGACTCCTGGCAGTCAGCCTTAGGCTTTATAATTTCAGTCTTTCTGTCATTCGACCAAGTCGACTGGATTTCGCAAACCGGTCGACTGGCCGTCTTTCAATATGATTAGTGGGGGCACGCTGAGTGCACCCACTGGGTGTAGTCCCCAAGGCTAAGGTCGACTGCTGGCAGTCGGCCTTAGGCTTTATAATTTCAGTCTTTCCGTCATTCGACTATGTCGACTGGATTTCGCAAACCGGTGGGGGCACGCTGATTGCACCCACTGGGTGTAGTCCTCGAGACTGTGGTCGAATGCTTGCAGTCGATGACAGTCTTAAAGATTTTTTTTTGAGGTCGACTGGTCGACTCTATCTTCGATAGGATTAGTGGGGGCACGCTGAGTGCACCCACTGGGTGTAGTCCCCGAGACTATGGTCGAATGCTTGTATTCGGCTGTAGTCTTAGAAACGTGTGATTTTTCCTTTTTCACTCGGAAGTGAATTATATTTGACATTTAGTCGATTGGTTCTTCGCAGAACTCCTGTGATCTTGTGGCTCGCTACTCTGAGCTGGAAAACAAGCACACTCAACTCGAGCTGAACTTGAAGCTGGTTCAGGAGAAGCTGACGAAGGCAAAGGAGGAGACCGAAGGTATGTTTGGTGAGACCCTGACGACTGCTTTTCCCCTTGTTTGTTTCAAAATCTGATCTTGCTGTAACTTGCAGGTAAGGTAAGGGAGGCCCAACAGAAGAAAGACCTTGAACTAGCTGAGAAGATCAAGCTTGCTGACGAGAAGTTAGCTTCAGTCACCAAGCTTGAACAAGACAATACCAATCTGAAAGCTGCTCTTGGGATCGCCAACAAGGAGGTCAGTCGACTGAAAACTGATAAAGCTGCCCTGACCGACCAAGTCAGTAAGTTGACTGGGAAGAAAAATGATCTGGAGGCCTTCCTGAGTGGTCTTGCCAAGAAGCTGTTTCTTATGCTTGAAGGTAAACCTCTATGCTCGGCAATCATTTCCAATCGTGGTTTTTCCATTCGACCATTCCCTTGACTCAGTGATCATCCTTGCAGAATTTTGCCAAAACTTTGAAGAAGAAACTAGCCGGCTGGAGCCAAACCTCGACCCCGTCAATTCTCCGGTGAACGACGAAGTTGCCATGGATGTTTTCCGACTGGAGTCCCGTGTTGCAGCTGTCGTGGACTATCTCGCAAGGCTGAAGGTCGCCACATCTCGCATCGACTCGACGCTCTGGCCCGGGGAGACACTTCAGAATGATCTTGAGTCGCTGATGGCTCGCTTGAACACGATCCCTGGTCGAGTGCAGGAATGGAAGAAGTCCTCGGCTCGGTGCGGTGCAGATGTTGCTCTGTGTCTGGCCCGAGTCCACTGCAAAGATGCGCGAGAAGAGAAGCTGGCGGCCCTCCGGGTGGCCAACACCAAGAAACACGACTTCAGGTCCTTTATGGAAACTTTCCTTGCGGCTGCCACTCAGATCGCAGACGGAATTGACCTTGATGAGTTTGTTGCACCTTCCAGCCCTCCACAGGAGGGGTAAAAAACTTCTTCTAAGCTCGACGCTTTAAATTTGCCTCGGTATGCCGAGTGGAATTGTAACCGATAAACCTTAACGGGCTTAATGCCTGAGCACTTTCGGTTCCTTTAGATATCGATTCGAACTTGAATTTGGTGCTTGAATATGATTGCTTTTGGCTCGAAATGTCTTTTGCAAGTTCAAAGCAGGGCGCCTTTACTGCAAACGACTTATTCCTTAGTCCACTTAGGCGAGCACTGAGCTGCGGCTAAGCCTCCGAGTGGAAGTCCGCTTACCACTCGTAGGATTTTATAACTTAGGCGAGTACTTGGACTGCAGCTAAGCCCCCGAGTGAGAGGTTTGCTCTTCACTCGGGTAGGATTTTGATAACTTAGGCGAGTACTTGGACTGCAGCTAAGCCTCCGAGTGAGAGGTTTGCTCTTCACTCGGTAGGGATTTTGATAACTTAGACAAGTACTTGGACTGCAGCTAAGCCTCCGAGTGAGAGGTTTGCTCTTCACTCGGTAGGATTTTGATAACTTAGGCGAGCACTGGGCTGCAGCTAAGCCTCCGAGTGAGAGGTTTGCTCTTCACTCGGTAGGATTTTTATAACTTAGGCGAGTACTTGGACTGCAGCTAAGCCTCGAGTGAGAGGTTTGCTCTCACTCGGTAGGATTTGATAACTTAGGCTAGCACTGGGCTGCAGCTAAGCCTCCGAGTGAGAGGTTTGCTCTTCACTCGGTAGGATTTTATAACTTAGGCGAGTGCTTGGACTGCAGCTAAGCCCCCGAGTGAGAGGTTTGCTCTTCACTCGGTAGGATTTTTTACAAACTTAGGCGAGCACAGGGCTGCAGCTAAGCCTCCGAGTGAGAGGTTTGCTCTTCACTCGGTAGGATTTTTATAACTTAGGCGAGTGCTTGGACTGCAGCTAAGCCCCGAGTGAGAGGTTTGCTCTTCACTCGGTAGGATTTTGATAACTTAGGCTAGCACTGGGCTGCAGCTAAGCCTCCGAGTGAGAGGTTTGCTCTTCACTCGGTAGGATTTTTATAACTTAGGCGAGTGCTTGGACTGCAGCTAAGCCCCGAGTGAGAGGTTTGCTCTTCACTCGGTAGGATTTTTTACAAACTTAGGCGAGCACAGGGCTGCAGCTAAGCCTCCGAGTGGGAGTCTGGCTCACCACCGGTAGGATTTTTACAAACTTAGGCGAAACGGATTCGCGACTAAGTCACCCCACTGAGGGGGAATTTTATTGGACAAAAATAAAAAGTGACAAAAATTATGGAGGAACTATGACACTATTATTTTGAGGTCCATGAACTACAGAAGTACTTTATTGCAACTCATCCGAGTGATAAACCTTAAGTGTAAAATGGGCGGAGTAGTTCCGCGTTCCAAGCTCGGGGCTCGTCGATATTATGCTCGACGTTGTAAAGACGGTACGCCCCGTTGTGGAGAACCTTGGTGACGATGAAGGGACCTTCCCAAGAAGGAGCAAGCTTGTGTGGTTTGTGCTGATCCACTCGGAGAACCAAATCTCCTTCCTGGAAGGCTCGACCTCTCACATTTCTGGCGTGGAAACGACGCAAATCTTGTTGGTAGATGGTCGACCGGATCAGAGCCATCTCCCTTTCTTCCTCTAAAAGGTCGACTGCGTCCTGCCGCGCTTGTTCAGCTTCTGCTTCGTTGTAGATTTCAACTCGAGGAGCATTGTGGAGAAGATCACTCGGCAAGACTGCTTCAGCTCCGTAGACCAAGAAGAATGGAGTTCTTCCGGTCGACCGATTAGGTGTGGTCCGCAGTCCCCAAAGCACTGAGGGAAGTTCGTCGACCCAAGCTCCAGCTGCATGCTTGAGATCACGCATCAGTCGGGGTTTCAATCCCTTGAGAATCAGGCCATTGGCTCGCTCTGCTTGTCCATTCGACTGCGGATGGGCGACTGAAGCGTAGTCGACCCGTGTGCCTTGAGAGTTACAGAAATCTCTGAATTCCTCCGAGTCAAAGTTCGACCCATTATCCGTAATGATGCTGTGCGGGACTCCATATCTGAATATTAGTTCCCTGATGAAGCTAACAGCAGTACCGGCGTCAAGGTTCTTGATTGGTTTAGCCTCGATCCACTTGGTGAACTTGTCGACTGCCACCAGTACATGCGTGAAGCCGCTTCGCCCTGTTCTCAAAGGACCGACCATGTCCAACCCCCATACTGCGAAAGGCCAGACGAGTGGGATGGTCTTCAGAGCCGATGCAGGCTTGTGCGACATATTCGAGTAGAACTGACATCCCTCGCACTTATCCACTATCTCCTTTGCCATCTCATTCGCCTTTGGCCAGTAAAATCCGGCTCGGTATGCTTTGGCCACGATGGTCCGAGAGGACGCATGATGACCACAGGTCCCCGAGTGGATATCATTGAGGATGAGTCGACCTTCTTCTGGTGTTATGCACTTCTGACCAACTCCAGTCGCGCTTTCTCTGTATAATTGTCCTTTGATTACGGTAAAGGCCTTAGATCGACGGACGATCTGTCGAGCCTCTTCCTCATCCTCCGGAAGCTCTTTTCTCAGGATATACGCGATATATGGAACTGTCCAGTCGGGAATGACCACCAAGACCTCCATGATCAAGTCGACCACCGCTGGGACTTCAACCTCAGTCGGATCTGTGGCACTCTTGGGCTGTGGAGCTTCTTCGGTGAAAGGATCTTCTTTGACTGACGGAGTGTGTATATGCTCCAAGAACACACCACTCGGAATGGCTTCTCTCTTGGAACCTATCTTTGCTAGATCATCAGCTGCTTGATTTTTCAGTCGGGGTATATGATGGAGCTCCAACCCCTCGAACTTCTTTTCCAGCTTCCTCACTGCACTGCAGTATCCAGTCATGGCTGGGCTTCTCACGTCCCACTCCTTCATCACTTGGTTGACCACTAAATCCGAGTCGCCATAGACCATCAGGCGACGGACGCCGAGTGAAATGGCCATGCGCAACCCATATAAGAGGGCCTCATATTCTGCCTCATTGTTGGAGGAATCAAAGTGAATCTGGAGCACATATCTGAGCTTATCTCCTCTGGGGGAAACCAGGACAACCCCAGCACCGGAACCATTCAACATCTTAGAGCCATCAAAGAACATGGTCCAATGCTCCGAGTGAACTTCAGTCGGCTGCTGCTGTTCAATCCACTCGGCGAGGAAATCTGCTATTGCCTGGGACTTAATGGCTTTCTTTGCCTCAAACTTGATATCAAGGGGAAGAAGTTCAATCGCCCATTTAGCCACTCGACCAGTTGCATCTCTGTTGTGCAAAATCTCTGATAGTGGAGCGTCGCTGACGACTGTGATGGAATGATCAGAGAAATAATGAGCAACCTTCTTTGTGGTCATGTATATTCCATACACAAGCTTCTGATAATGAGGATATCTCTGCTTGGATGGAGTCAAGACTTCAGACAAATAATACACTGGGCGCTGAACTTTGAGAGCTTTTCCTTCTTCTTCCCGCTCGACCGTAAGCACAGTACTGACGACTTGTCCTGTGGCTGCGATATAGAGCAACAGAGGCTCTTTGCTGATTGGAGCAGCAAGCACCGGCTGGGTGGAGAGCAGAGCTTTTAGCTCGGCAAACGCTGCATCAGCTTCTGGAGTCCACTCGAACTTGTCTGCCTTCTTCATCAGTCGGTAAAGAGGCAATGCCTTTTCACCGAGTCGTGAGATGAATCGACTTAATGCGGCCAAGCATCCAGTAAGCTTCTGGACATCGTGCACTCGCACAGGGCGTTTCATTCGGAGAATAGTGCCGATCTTCTCTGGATTAGCGTCGATTCCCCGTTCGGAAACGAGAAAACCGAGTAACTTGCCACCAGGAACTCCAAATGTGCACTTTGATGGATTGAGCTTGATATCATACCTTCTGAGGTTGGCAAATGTTTCGGCGAGATCAGCGAGCAGGTCGGAACCTTTTCGTGACTTGACAACGATATCATCCATATATGCTTCCACATTCCGACTGATTTGAGTGAGTAGACACTTCTGAATCATTCGCATAAATGTGGCTCCGGCATTCTTGAGGCCGAATGGCATGGTGATATAGCAGAAGCACCCGAATGGAGTGATGAAAGCTGTTTTTACCTCGTCGGGTCCGTACAGACGGATCTGGTGGTACCCGGAGTAGGCATCTAGAAAAGACAGTCTCTCGCATCCCGCGGTCGAGTCAACAATTTGATCTATGCGAGGGAGAGGAAAATGATCTTTCGGGCAGGCCCGGTTGATGTGCTTGAAATCAATGCACATTCGGAGCGATTTGTCCTTCTTAGGAACCATGACGACATTAGCGAGCCACTCGGAGTGGTATATCTCTCGGATAAATCCTGCCGCCAACAGTCGAGCCACTTCCTCACCAATGGCTTTTCTCTTCTGGACGGCGGACCGCCGAAGATGCTCTTTGACTGGTTTTGCAGATGAGTCGACTCTTAGGCGATGCTCAGCCAGTCCCCTGGGAACACCTGGCATGTCAGCGGGCTTCCATGCAAAAATGTCCCAGTTCTCACGGAGGAACTGGATGAGCGCTTCTTCCTATTTTGGGTCGAGTGTTGTGGAGATGCGGGTCGGAGCTGCATCGGGGTCGGTCGGGTGAATGTGAACAGGCTTCGTCTCACCGGACGACTGAAATGCAGACTCTGTGGCGGGTTTCTTGGATCGCAGCAAGTCACTCGGATCTGCGTTTTGCTTGTATTCTTCGAACTCGACCGCTGTCACCTGGGAATCGGCAATCTTTGAGCCCTTCTGAAAGCACTCTTCTGCCTTTTTCCGATCACCGGTGACAGTGATCACTCCTTTGGGGCCGGGCATCTTCAATTTGAGGTACACGTAACATGGTCGAGCCATGAACCGTGCGTAAGCTGGTCTCCCCAAAATGGCATGATATGCACTCTGAAAATCCACGACCTCAAACGTCAACTTTTCTTTGCGAAAATGTTTCGAATCACCAAACACCACGTCCAGAGCTATTTGGCCGAGTGACTCGGCTTTCTTCCCTGGTATAACTCCATGAAAGCTCATGTTACTGGTGCTCAGTCGGGACATCGGAATGCCCATTCCTTTCAGTGTGTCTGCATACAACAAATTCAGCCCGCTTCCACCGTCCATCAGCACTTTTGTCAGTCGAGTGCCTTCGACAACTGGATCGACCACCAAAGCTTGCCTCCCAGGGGTGGCAATATGAGTCGGGTGATCAGATTGGTCGAATGTGATGGGTATTTGGGACCATTTCAGATAATTTGCTTTTGCTGGGGCAACCATGTTCACCTTCTCGGTTAATGACTTTCAATCGACTCTTGCTTTCCACATCTGCAAAGATCATCAGAGTGGAGTTGATATGCGGATATCCTTCCTCACTGTCCTCCTTGTCTTCGGCCTTGTCCGACTCCTTCTCCTTGTCCTTAGACTGTTTTCCCTGAAACTGCTGGATCAGGAGTCGACATTGGCGAGTGGTATGCTTCGGGTAGATGATATTCCCCTCTTCGTCTTTCTTCGTGTGGATGTGACACGGCATATCCATCACGTCGTTCCCTTCTTTATCCTTCACCTTCTTAGGGTTCCAGGATCCTTTTGGTTTCCCTTTAAACTTTCCCTGAGTCACGGCCAGAGCCTCTCCAGGAGCTGCCGGTTCAGCCTTCCGCTTCTGTTTCCGACTGGTGTTTCCTTTTTCCGACTGACTCGGCTTGTGCTTGCCGCTTCGGAGTCGGTCTTCTTCTTCGCCGTTGGCGTACTTGGTAGCAATCTCCATCATCCGACTCAAGGTCATGTCACCGGTTCGACCAAACTTCAAACTCAATTCTCTGTTCTTGACGCCATCTTTAAAGGCGCAGACTGCCTGATGATCAGACACATTCTCCACAGTATGGTGCAAAGTGATCCATCTCTGAATATACTCTCTGAGAGTCTCATTGGTCTTCTGCACGCAGACTTGCAACTCTGTCAGTCCAGCTGGTCGCTTGCAAGTTCCTTCAAACGTTCTGATGAACACTCGGGACAGATCTTCCCAAGTGTAAATGCTGCTAGGAGGTAATTGAGTCAACCATGCCCTGGCAGAACCTTCCAGCATGAGGGGCAAATGCTTCATGGCCACCTCATCATTCCCACCACCAATCTGAACCGCCACTCGGTAGTCCTCAAGCCAAGTTTCAGGCTTGGACTCACCAGTGAACTTGCTGACTCCTGTTGCCAACCTGAAATTGGGGGGATAACTGCGGCTCTGATAGCCCTGCTGAAACATTCAGGACCAGAAACATGCACTCGACTGCTTGTGGGCGCATCTCTGTCGAGTCCACCTCGATGGGCTCTGTTCCGGTCGACCAAACCTTGCACGATAATGGATCGCGCATCAAAGCCTGGTTCTCTGGGGTCGACTGGAACTCTTCGCCCCGCACTGAGCTGACGCCTGTCATCTTGCTGCCGAGGAGTGTAAGACCCACCCCTCGGAGGGGAATTGGGCACTCGACGCCTATCATCTCGGTCGAGTCGGTCACCATATTGGTCTCGCCGATTCTCGCGCCCTTCACGCCGCGGAGGCGATCTGGGGCCGTGAGCCGACTGAACCGTATTCGCAGCGATGGATCGACTATGAATTCTGTTGCGTGACTGCGACACAGCTGAATTCTGATCTCCTGCTGCCCGGAGCAGATCCCTGATCTGCATCAAGCCTCTGCCAACTTCCGACTGAGAAGGCTGGATAGACTCTGCTATATGGGTCACAACTGCTAAATTCTGGATTGGGGTTCAATATACCTGAGTCGGCGGGAAGAGTTGACGTCGACTGTTGTCTGGAACTCGTTGTCGCGCGCGCTCGTCGAGTGCTCGCTGAAGATTCTCCAGTCGAGTGCGTTCGGCCAAGTTGGCCAAACGTGCCTCCTCCAAGGCACGAGCCTCAGGGGTTTCTCCTGCGATGGGAGTACGCAGGGCATCCACGTTCCTGCGGTGAAGTTCCTCTCTTTGCAGAGAGTCGAGTGGCTCGGGCTGGTACTCTTCGTGGTCTCGTGCGGGGTCGCCTCCGCCGCCTGCCCCACCATCACGGGCGAAGCCAGGGGGACTGCGGGGCCCGTCGACCATCAGGATTTCCGCCGCTGGATCGCTGCTATCGCACTCGGATGCGGTCTCTACGGAGCCAGTCGACAGATCGAACAAGCCGTAGAGAGATTCGTCGGGCTCGATTGCCGCAACTTGGGTGGTGGCCGACTGGCGAGCCACCGCGTGCCTCACCCACCGCTGAAGCCTCGACCGGCCCGAACGCTTGCGCTGGCGGAAGACCGGGAGGGTGGCCGATGGGGGAGTCGACCGATACGGGGTCGACGGTTGCCGCAGCAGGACACCGCGGACACATGCGCGAAAATGCGTCGCACCGCGGACGGGGAGCGCATCAACGTCGAGTGGAGCCTCCTGGAGCCAGGCGGAGTCGTCGACGATGAAGGTGAGAGCACCGAGACGGATCTCTCGACCCCCGACCAAAACTCCAGCAGCCACCATGATGAAAGTACTCGGAAGAATCGCAACTTCCCCACAAAATCGCTAAAACACCGGCCCCAAGGTGGGCGCCAACTGTCGTGGTTCTAAGCCTGACAGTAGAGTGGGGGGTAGGTATGGAGAGGCAAGGTACTAGCTATGGAGAAGTTGTAAACACAAGGGATGTACGAGTTCAGGCCCTTCTCGGAAGAAGTAAAAGCCTTACGTCTCGGAGCCCAGAGGCGGTCGAGTGGATTATGTGTATATGAGTTACAAGGTCCCGAACCCTTCTACCTGTGGAGGGGGGTGGCTTATATAGAGTGCGCCAGGACCCCAACCAGCCCACGTAGGAGAGGGTTTAAGGTGAGTTAAGTCTAGGGCGTTACTGGTAACGCCCCACATAAAGTGTCTTTACTATCATAAAGTCTACTTAATTACAGGCCGTTGCAGTGCAGAGTGCCTCTTGACCTTCTGGTGGTCGAGTGAGTCTTCGTGGTCGAGTCCTTCTGGTCAGTCGAGTGAGTCCCTCGTTGGTCGACTGGAAGGTGACCTCTTCTAAGGGTGTCATTGGGTAAGGTACTTAGATCAGGACCGTGACCCTACCCTAGGTACATGACCCCATCAGAGCATGCTTGCAATGTTGTTAGTATGAACTCTTTAAATATCCATAGTACTAATGATGTTTGCACTAGTCATGATGAGAATGTCTCTTATAAGCATGTCAACTTTTGTGGAGTGCATAGAGTTTGCAAGTACACACCAATTAGGGAAAATAGATTTTGCAAGAGGCATGAGTATTTGGAAACTAAATGGTTGCAAGATAGGCTAGATGTTTGTGCTGAAAATTTAAAATTTCTTCACCATACTTGTGAACTTTGCAATGAACATGGTCATTTAAATCTCACATGCAAATTGTTTCATGATCGTATCATGTCCAAAAATTGTGATGATTTGATTTCCCTTGCACATCATAATGAACTTAGTTTGCTTTTGGGTTATGAAGAAATGAAATGTATAACTAAGCATATTCCAGAATGCAACCTTGAGAAATTCCACGATATTGATCTAGAAGAAATTTTTATGTATTGTGCGGTGAATTGCATTGAAAATCCTTATATTGCCAATTACATAAAGAAAAGAAAACAAATAGAAGATGAAGAGAATACTAATGAAATGGAAGAGGCTTCCCAATATCCTCCTATTATTTCTTATGATGAATCAGGTAACGAGGAGGAGCCTTCTATTCAACCAATCTCATCAATAAGGAGCTCCAAAAAGAGGATTGAACCCACACATAATGTGAAGAAGAAAAAGAAAAGAGGAAGGAGCAAAGGTGAAAAGGTATCCCTCCCAAATGACGTTGCCCCTATTACTCATTGTGATGATGATAATTGCTATACTATTGGTGCTATCCATACTATTAATGATGAGAGTGATTATGCTTATGATATGAAAAGTCTCAAGCTTGGGGATGCTATGTTTGATGAGGATGACATGTTTGAGAATATATTTTCTGCAATTAATGTTTTTCCCAAGCTTGGGGATGCTATGTTTAATGAAGATGATATTTCTAGCCTCCCAAGTTTTCATATGCAAATTTGTTATGATGGTAGCATGCCTCCTACTTATGATGATTATATTGATGAAAGTGGGTTTGGAAGAGTGTCAACTTTAGGAAGTAATGATCCCACTATTTTGGAGGATTTTGAATCTTATTGTGATAATTATGAAAGTGGATTTGGAGAGGTCATGACTTTATTTAGTAATGATTCCACTATCTTGGAAGAGGTTTCAATTGATTATGATGAGAACAAAGTTGCTACTTATGATGATTATTATGATGACACTTATGCTATAAAAAGTAGTGATGATTATATTTATAAAACTTGTCATGATTATGATTACCCTTTTTCTGAACATTATTCTTTCAATATGGAAACAATTTATAGTATTCGAGTTTCTTATGATACTCCCACTATTCTGAATAAGAAGAAATTTGCTTATGTGGAGAGTAATAAAATTTTTATGCTTGTAGATCATGAAAATAATGCTTTATATGATAGTTATATTGTTGAATTAATTCATGATGCTACTGAAATTCATTATGAGGGGGGAACATATGCTTGTAGGAATTGCAATAATATCAAGTTTCCTCTCTATGTGCTTAAAGTTTTGAAGTTATGCTTGTTTTGCCTTCCTATGCTAGTTGATTATTGTTCCCATAAATTGTTTGATCACAAAATCCCTATGCATAGGAAGTGGGTTATACTTAAATGTGCTAGTCATATTCTTCACGATGCTCTCTTTATGTTTCAATTCTTATCTTTTATGTGAGCATCATTGAAATCATCATGCCTAGCTTGGGGCGTTAAACGATAGCGCTTGTTGGGAGGCAACCCAACTTTATTTTTGTTCCTTGCTTTTTTCTCCTGTTTAGCAATAAGTAATTTATATAGCCTCTGTTATTATTGAGTTTTATGTTTTAATTAGTGTTTGTGCCAATTAGAACCACCAGGAAGACTTGGGGAAAGTCTTGTTGATCTTGCTGTAAAACTCAGAAACTTTAGCGCTCACGAGAATTGCTGCCATTTTTTATTGGAGAGTGCTATTTAGTTAATTATTTTTGAAGATGATTAATAGATAAATTACTCACGTCCATAAATTTTTGGTGTTCCAGAAGTCTGCGTTGGTTACAGATTACTACAGACTGTTCTGCTTTTGACAGATTCTGTTTTTCATGTGTTGTTTACTTATTTTGATGAAACTATGGCTAGTAAAAGAGTTTATAAACCATAGAGAAGTTGGAATACAGTAGGTTTAACACCAATATAAATAAAGAATGAGTTCATTACAGTACCTTGAAGTGGTGTTTTGTTTTCTTTCTCTAACGGAGCTTACGAGTTTTCTGTTAAGTTTTGTGTTGTGAAGTTTTCAAGTTTTGGGTAAAGATTCGATGGACTATGCAATAAGGAGCGGCAAGAGCCTAAGCTTTGGGATGCCCAAGGAACCCCAAGGTAATATTCAAGGACAACCAAGAGCCTAAGCTTGGGGATGCCCCGGATGGCATCCCCTCTTTCATCTTCGTTCATCGGTAACTTTACGTGGAGCTATATTTTTATTCGCCACATGATATGTGTTTTGGTTGGAGCGTCATTTTATTTTATTTTGTTTTGCTTGATGTTTGAATAAAATACAAATATCTGAAATTATTAAATGTAAGAGAGTCTTCACATAGTTGCATAATTATTCGACTACTCATTGATCTTCACTTATATCTTTCGGAGTAGTTTGTCATTTGCTCTAGTGCTTCACTTATATCTTTTAGAGTACGGTGGTGGTTTTATTTCATAGAAATAATTGATCTCTCATGCTTCACTTATATTATTTTGAGAGTCCTTTAGAACATCATGGTAATTTGCTTTTAGGCATAACAAAAACTATCATAAAAAGTGCATTGAATACTATGAGAAGTTTGATACTTGATAATTGTTTTGAGATATGAAGATGGTGATATTAGAGTCATGCTAGTTGAGTAGTTGTGAATTTGAGAGATACTTGTGTTAAAGTTTGTGATTCCCGTAGCATGCACGTATGGTGAACCGTTATGTGATGAAGTCGGAGCATGATATATTTTTTGATTGTCTTCCTTATGAGTGGCGGTCGGGGACGAGCGATGGTCCTTTCCTACCAATCTATCCCCTAGGAGCATGCGCGCAGTACTTTGTTACGATAACTAATAGATTTTTGCAATAAGTATGTGAGTTCTTTATGACTAATGTTGAGTCCATGGATTATACGCACCCTCACCCTTCTGAAGGAAATATGCCCTAGAGGCAATAATAAAGTTATTATTTATTTCCTTATTTCATGATAAATGTTTATTATTCATGCTAGAATTGTATTATCCGGAAACATAATACTTGTGTGAATACATAGACAAACTAAACATCACTAGTGTGCCTCTACTTTACTAGCTCATTAATCAAAGATGGTTATGTTTCCTAACCATAGACATGTGTTGTCATTTGATTAACGGGATCACATCATTAGAAGAATGATGTGATTGACATGACCCATTCCATTAGCTTAGCACCCGATCATTTAGTATGTTGCTATTGCTTTCTTCATGACTTATACATGTTCCTATGACTATGAGATTATGCAACTCCCGTTTGCCGGAGGAACACTTTGTGTGCTACCAAACGTCACAACGTAACTGGGTGATTATAAAGGATCTCTACAGGTGTCTCCAAAGGTACATGTTGGGTTGGCGTATTTCGAGATTAGGATTTGTCACTTCGATTGTCGGAGAGGTATCTCTGGGCCCTCTCGGTAATGCACATCACATAAGCCTTGCAAGCATTACAACTAATGAGTTAGTTGCGAGATGATGTATTACGAAACGAGTAAAGAGACTTGCCGGTAACGAGATTGAACTAGGTATTGAGATACCGACGATCGTATCTCGGGCAAGTAACATACCGATGACAAAGGGAACAACGTATGTTGTTATGCGGTCTGACCGATAAAGATCTTCGTAGAATATGTAGGAGCCAATATGAGCATCCAGGTTCCGCTATTGGTTATTGACTGGAGACATGTCTCGGTCATGTCTACATTGTTCTCGAACCCGTAGGGTCCGCACGCTTAACGTTTTGATGACAGTTTCATTATGAGTTTGTATGTTTTGATGTACCGAAGGAGTTTGGAGTCCCAGATGAGACCGGGGACATGACGAGGAGTCTCGAAATGGTCAAGACATAAAGATTGATATATTGGAAGCCTATGTTTGGACATCGGAAGTGTTCGGGGTGAAATCGGCATTTTACCGGAGTATCGGGAGGTTACCGGAACCCCCCGGTAACCTAATGGGCCTTAATGGGCCTAGTGGAGAAAGAGGAGAGGAGGCCTAGGGGCTACCGCGTGCCCCTCCCCCAAAGTCCGAATTGGACAAGGAGGGGGTGCGGCGCCCCCCTTTCCTTTCTTCCCTCTCCTCCTTCCTCCCAAGTCCTAATCCAACTAGGGAAAGGAGGGAGTCCTACTCCTGGTAGGAGTAGGACTCCTCCTGCGCGCCTCCTCCTAGGGCCGGCCACACCTCCCCTTTCTCCTTTATATACGGGGCAAGGGGGCACCTCTAGACACACAAGTTGATCCTCGTGATCGTTTTCTTAGCCGTGTGTGGTGCCCCCTTCCACCATAGTCCTCAATAATATTGTAGTGGTGCTTAGGTGAAGCCCTGCGACAGTAGAACATCAAGATCGTCACCACGCCGTCGTGCTGACGGAACTCTTCCCCAACACTTTGCTGGATCGGAGTCCGGGGATCGTCATCGAGCTGAATGTATGCTAAAACTCGGAGGTGCCGTAGTTTCGAAACATCATGGTAATTTGCTTTTAGGCATAATAAAAACTATCATAAAAAGTGCATTGAATACTATGAGAAGTTTGATACTTGATAATTGTTTTGAGATATGAAGATGGTGATATTAGAGTCATGCTAGTTGAGTAGTTTTGAATTTGAGAGATACTTCTGTTAAAGTTTGTGATTCCCGTAGCATGCACGTATGGTGAACCGTTATGTGATGAAGTCGGAGCATGATATATTTTTTGATTGTCTTCCTTATGAGTGGCGGTCGGGGACGAGTGATGGTCCTTTCCTACCAATCTATTCCGCTAGGAGCATGCGCGTAGTACTTTGATACGATAACTAATAGATTTTTGCAATAAGTATGTGAGTTCTTTATGACTAATGTTGAGTCCATGGATTATACACACCCTCACCCTTCTACATTTGCTAGCCTCTCTAGTCAGTGGCGGAGCCAGGATTCGAGTATCGGGGGGGGGGGGGGCGAGTACATATATTGATCTAATCTTGTTGGTAATTACTCGTCGCTGCTACTAAAATTGTCGATCGTTGGGGGGGGGGGGCAGGCCCCTGCTCGTCCCCCTGGCTCCGCCCCTGTCTCTAGTGCCGCACAACTTTCGCCAGTACCATAAACCCACCACATACCTTCCTCAAAACAGCCACCATACCTACCTATTATGGCATTTCCATAGCCATTCCGAGATAAATTTGCATGCAAATTTCCACCATTCCGTTATTATGACATGCTTCATCATTGTCATATTGCTTTGCATGATCATGTAGTTGACATCGTATTTGTGGCAAAGCCACCATTCATAATTCTTTCATACATGTCACTCTTGATTCATTGCACATCCCGATACACTGCCGGAGGCATTCATATAGAGTCATATTTTGTTCTAAGTATCGAGTTGTAATTCTTGAGTTGTAAGTAAATAAAAGTGTGATGATCTTCATTATTAGAGCATTGTCCCAATGAGGAAAGGATGATGGAGACTATGATTACCCTACAAGTAGGGATGAGACTCCAGACGAAAAATAAAAAAAAAAGAGAAAAAGAGGCCATAAAAAAGAGAAGGCCCAAAAAACAAAAAAAAAACAAAAAAATGAAAGAAAAAGAGAGAAGGGGCAATGCTACTATCCTTTTACCACACTTGTGCTCCAAAGTAGCATCATGATCTTCATGATAGAGAGTCTCCTATGTTGTCACTTTCATATACTAGTGGGAATCTTTCATTATAGAACTTGGCTTGTATATTCCAATGACGGGCTTCCTCAAATTGCCCTAGGTCTTCGTGAGCAATCAAGTTGGATGAACACCCACTAGTTTCTTTTGTTGAGCTTTCATACACTTATAGCTCTAGTGCATCCGTTGCATGGCAATCCCTACTCACTCACATTGATATCTATTGATGGGCACCTCCATAGCCCGTTGATACGCCTAGTTGATGTGAGACTATCTTCTCCTTTTTGTCTTCTCCACAACCACCATTCTATTCCACTTATAGTGCTATGTCCATGGCACACGCTCATGTATTGCGTGAAGATTGAAAAAGTTTGAGAACATCAAAAGTTTGAAACAATTGCTTGGCTTGTCATCGGGGTTGTGCATGATTTAAATATTTTTTGTGATGAAGATAGATCATAGGCAAACTATATGATTTTGTAGGGATAGCTTTCTTTGGCCATGTTATTTTGAGAAGACATGATTACTTTGTTAGTATGCTTGAAGTATTATTATTTTTATGTTAATATTAAACTTTTGTCTTGAATCTTATGGTTCTGAATATTCTTGCCACAATAAAGATAATTACATGGATAAATATGTTAGGTAGCATTCCACATCAAAAATTTTGTTTTTATCATTTACCTACTCGAGGACGAGCAGGAATTAAGCTTGGGGATGCTGATACATCTCCAACGTATCTATAATTTTTGATTGTTCCATGCGATTATATTATCTATTTTGGATGTTTATGGACTTTATTATACACTTTTATATTATTTTTGGGACTAACCTATTAACCAGAGGCCCATCCCATTGATGTTTTATTGCCTATTTTAGTGTTTCGAAGAAAAGGAATATCAAACGGAGTCCAAACGGAATGAAACCACCAGGAAAGTTATTTTTGGAACGGAAGCAATCCAGGAGACTTGGAGTTAGACGTCAGGGAAGCTTCGAGGTGGCCACGAGGCAGGGAGGCGCGCCTGCCCCCTGGGCGCGCCCCCACCCTCGTGGGCCCCTCGTGGCTGCCCTGACCAACTTCTTTCGCCTATAGATGTCAATATACCCTAAAAACATCGAGGAGCAGAATAGATCGAGAGTTCCAGCGCCAGAAGCCTCTGTAGCCACCAAAAACCAATCTAGACCCGTTCCGGCACCCTGCCGGAGGGGGGAATCCCTCTCCGGTAGCCATCTTCATCATACCGGCACTCTCCATGACGAGCAGGGAGTAGTTCACCCTCGGGGCTGAGGGTATGTACCAGTAGCTATGTGTTTGATCTCTCTCTCTCTCTCTCTCTCTCTCTCTCTCTCTCTCTCTCTTTCTCGTGTTCTTGAGGTGGTACGATCTTGATGTATCGCGAGCTTTGCTATTATAGTTGAATCTTATGATGTTTCTCCCCCTCTACTCTCTTGTGATGAATTGAGTTTTCCCTTTGAAGTTATCTTATTGGATTGAGTCTTTAAGGATTTGAGAACACTTGATGTATGTCTTGCACGTGCTTATCCATGGTGACAATGGGATATCACATGATCCACTTGATGTATGTTTTGGTGATCAACTTGCGAGTTCCGTGACCTCGTGAACTTATGCATAGGGGTTGGCACACGTTTTCGTCTTGACTCTCGGGTAGAAACTTTGGGGCACTCTTTGAAGTTCTTTGTGTTGGTTGAATATATGAATATGAGATTGTGTGATGCATATCGTATAATCATACCCACGGATACTTGAGGTGACATTGGAGTATCTAGGTGACATTAGAGTTTTGGTTGATTTGTGTCTTAAGGTGTTATTCTAGTACGAACTCTATGATAGATTGAACGGAAATAATAGCTTTGTGTTATTTTCCTACGGACTCTTGAATAGATCGATTAGAAAGGATAACTTTGAGGTGGTTTTGTACCCTACAATAATCTCTTCGTTTGTTCTACGCTATTAGTGACTTTGGAGTGACTCTTTGTTGCATGTTGAGGGATAGTTATATGATCCAATTATGTTATTATTGTTGAGAGAACTTGCACTAGTGAAAGTATGAACCCTAGGCCTTGTTTCAACGCATTGCAATACCGTTTGTGCTCACTTTTATCATTAGTTACCTTGATGTTTTTATATTTTCAGATTACAAAAACCTATATCTACCATCCATATTGCACTTGTATCACCATCTCTTCGCCGAACTAGTGCACCTATACAATTTACCATTGTACTGGGTGTGTTGGGGACACAAGAGACTCTTTGTTATTTGGTTGCAGGGTTGCTTGAGAGAGACCATCTTCATCCTACGCCTCCTACAAATTGATAAACCTTAGGTCATCCACTTGAGGGAAATTTGCTACTGTCGTATAAACCTCTGCACTTGGAGGCCCAACAACGTCTACAAGAAGAAGGTTGTGTAGTAGACATCACAACCACATGCATAGACATGTTGAACATGCAGAAAATGGTCTCCTACAAGCCGACCGACAGTTACGTCGCTGCATAGAGAGCGGCCGTGTTCTACTACCTCTGTCTTGGTCCATTAGCCCCCTTTATATTCTGTGCCATACTTTGCCCTTAAATTTAACCAGCAAAATGTTAATGCTTGTTATGGAAATTATATAATTGGGAACTTTGTTCAAATACGAATCCAACTATATAATCTTTGGCGACATGCATTCGTATTTTATTAGTTAAATCCTACTTATAAACCAGGAAGGGGGTATAGTAGGTAATTAAATTGCAAATGTTTTTTATTAACCATATGTGTACATGGCCTTTCGTCCTCCTCTCGCACGTCTTGTCACCCGGCTGCCGCAGACGGCTTACAGTGCAAGCTTGCGCAGCGCGCGGGGTGTTCTTTTGGCCAAATGGTGGCTCGAAGTGGCGCCAATGAATCGTCCGTGAGCCCGTTCCCGCGCAACCTCGCAGGTTCCCGCGCAAGCTTCCCGCCCGACTCGGTGAAATCCCCCCAAAAACCCAATGCTTACTGGGCTGCTATATAAACCCTAACGGCCGGCGAGTCCTGTGTCACATTGATACGTTTCGAACGTATCTACAATTTATGAGGTATTCATGCTACTGTATTATCGACCTTGGATGTTTTATATGCATTTATATGCTATTTTATATGGTTTTTGGGACTAACCTATTAACCTAGAGCCCAGTGCCAGTTTCTGTTTTTTTCCTTGTTTTTGAGTTCTACAGAAAAGGAATATCAAACGGAGTCCAATTGATGTGCCAATTTTTGACGATTTTTTATGGACCAAAAGAAGACCCCTGAGTAAAAGAGTTGGGCCAGAAGAGTCCCGGGGCGTCCACGAGGGTGGGGGCCATGCCCACCCCCCAGGCGCGTGGCCCTGCCTCGTGGACGACTCGGGCACCTTCTTGACGTGAGACCGACGCAAAAATTCCTATAAATACAGAAATCTCCATAAAATAACCTAGATTGGAAGTTCCGCCGCCGCAAGCCTCTGTAGCCACGAGAAATCAATCTAGGCCCTCTCTGGCACCCTGCCGGAGGGGGCCATCATCACCGGAGGCTATGGAGGAGGATCCCAGAGGGGCCATCATCACCATGAAGGCCAAGGACCAGAGGGAGAACCTCTCCCCATCCAGGGGGAGGCCTTGGAAGAGGAAGCACAAGGGGGAGAACCTCTCCTCCTCTCTCTCGGTAGCACCGGAGTAACATTGGGAGGGGAATCATTGTCGCGGCGATCGTCTTCATCAACATGACCATCATCGTCACCATCCTCATCTCTTTTACGTGGTCCACTCTCCCGCACCATGCTGTAATCCCTACTTTAACATGGTGCTTTATGCCACATTTTATGATCCAATGATGTGTTGCCATCCTATGATGTTTTGAGCAGATATCCTTTGTCTTTGGGTTGATTGTTGATCTAGATTGGTATGAGTTGTATGTTTTATTTTGGTGTTGTCCTATTGTGCCCTCTGTGTCGCGCAAGCGTGAGGGATTCCCGCTATAGGGTGTTGCAATACCTTCATGATTCGCTTATAGTGGGTTGCTTGAGTGAAAGAAGCATAAACTCGAGTAAGGGGGTTGTTGCATATGGGATAAAGGGGACTTGATGCTTTAATGCTATGGTTGGGTTTTACCTTAATGATCTTTAGTAGTTGCAGATGCTTGCTAGAGTTCCAATCATAAGTGCATATGATACAAGAAGAGAAAGTATGTTATCTTATGCCACTCCCTCATATGAAATTGCAATGACGACCACCGGTCTTGTTAACAATTGCCTAGGACAATTCTGCACACCGATCCACCATTATTCCACACTCGCTATTTATAATACTTAGTAATATATTCTAACTTTATGATAACAACACCTACTTTCATATTTAGCTCTCTGATATCATACAAAGTTATCCTCTTCATACCCACAATGTAGTTTTATTTCTCGTTGCTAGTTGGAAGCAAACGTTCGGTGTACGTAGAGTCGTATCAGTGGCAGATAGGGCTTGAGAGAATATTGATCTTACCTTTAGCTCCTTTTGGGTTCGACACTCCATACTTATCACTTCCATCTTTGGGAATTGCTACGATGATTCCCTGCACTTGGGGATTATTGAGCTCTTTTCTGGCGCCGTTGCCGGGGAGCAATAGCGTGGGGTTGATATTCTCGTGTGTGCTTGTTTGCTTTCTTCACTAAGTAGATTTTATTTTTCCTTTTTATGTTTATTTATGGGTGAAACATAAAAAATATATTAAAATAATAAAAATACAAAAATAATTTACTTGCCTCTCATGCCTAAAAAGTTTTTCAAAAAGAGAAGTGATTGGAAAGTTATGCATTAAAGAAGTGAGGGTCGACCTTGAGCACTTGTGTTCATGCTCATGGAAACAATGTAGAATTTTTCATGGAAGTTTCTCTGTAAATAATTATCCCCTTATATATATCCATTGTATTATAAAAATAATGTGCCAAGCTTTGGTTTTAGGATGATTAGATTGCTTGTTTACTATGTGCAGAACAAAAACAGAAACTTAGGCTGTAGCGCATGATTTTACATTTTTTACTCAAAATTCAAATGGGTCTGAAACTTTTTGCAAATTACTTCTGTACAAATATTTTAAATTTTGAAATTTATTTCATAATTTTTGGAGTTACAGAAGTTTACTAAACCTCCAGATTACTACAGACTGTCCTGTTTTAGACAGATTCTGTTTTCTATGTGTTGATCGCTTATTTTGATGATTCTATGTGTAGTATTGGGGGGGGGGGGTATGAACCATGGTGAAGTTGGAATACAGTAGATATATTTATAATATGAAATTGTAATGGGTTTTAAACAGTACCTAAAGGTAGTGATTTTCTTTATTATACTAACGGATCTCACAAAGTTTTTGTTAAAGTTTTGTGTGGATGAAGTGTTCGAAGATCGAGGAGCTATCAATATGAGAAGAATAAAGAGAGGAAAGAGTTCAAGCTTGGGATGCCCAAAGCACCCCAAGTAAATATTTCAGAGGATACTCAAGCATATAAGCTTGGGGATACCCCGGTTGGCATCCGATCTTTCTTCTTCAACAAATATCGGTATACCTCGGTTTTTGTTTTGTTCACATGATTTGTGTCCCTTGTGTTTTTGCTTTTCCTTTAAGAACCATGCTAGTATGAGGTAGCCCTTCATTGATTTATAGAATGCTCCAAAAACTTCACTTATATCTTTTGGAGTATGAATAATGCTATCATCTAAAGCAGGTTTGGAAGAGTGTCAACTTTAGTTAGTAATGATTCCACTATTCCGAATGAGAAGAATTTTGCTTATGTGGAGAGTAGTAAAATTTCTATGCTTGTAGATCAAGAAAATAAAGCTTTTATGTGATGGCTATATTGTTGAACTCATTCATGATGCTACTGAAAATTATTATGAGGGAGGAATACATGCTTGTAGGAGTTGCAATAATATCAAGTTTCCTCTCTATGTGCTTAAAGTTTTAAAGTCCTACTTGTTTTTCCTTCCTATGCTAGTTGATTCTTGTTCCTATAAATAGTGTGCTCACAAAATCCCTAGGCATAGGAATTGGGTTAGGTTTAAATGTGCTATTCATATTCTTCATGATGCTCTCTTCATGTTTCAATTCTTATCTTTTATGTGAGCGTCATTGAAATCATCATGCCTAGCTAAAAGGCATTAAAGAAAAGCGCTTGTTCGGAGACAACCCAATATTTACCCTTACTGTTTTTGTGTGTTCTCATGATTAAGCTACTGTAGTAATCATGTATTATAGCTTTTGTTTCAATAAAGTGCCAAGTAAGACCTTTGGGAAGACTTGGGTGAAAGTTAATGTGATCTTGCTGTAAAAAACAGAAACTTTGCGCTCACGAGATTAGCTGCCATTTTATTTACAGAAGAGTGCGATTGAGTTCATCATTTTTTCAGAAGATAATAGACAAATTCATCACGTCCACCAGTTTATTTCAGAATTTTTGGAGTAGCAGAAGTATGGTTGGTGTTCAGATCATTACAGACTGTTCTGTTTCTGACAGATTCTATTTTCATTGCATAGTTTGCTTGTTTTCTAGTTTCTATGGCTTATATTCCTCAATATAAATTGTAGAAATGATATGGTACAATAGGCATTGTGTGATAACAATTATGATCCTTGTCTTTGACAGTACCAAATTGAATGGTTTACTCTTTATCATACTAACATATCTCACGAAGTTCCGTTAAGTTTTGTGTGATTGAAGTTTTCAAGCTTTGGGTGAGATATCGATATGAAGAGAATAAGGAGTGGAAAGACCCTAAGCTTGGGGATGCCCAAATCACCCCAAGGTAGTATTCAAGGAATACTCAAGCGCCTAAGCTTGGGGATGCCCCAGAAGGCATCCCCTTTTTCGTCTTCAAAATTATCAGTATACCTTACTCGGAGCTATATTTTTATTCGTCACATGATATGTGTTTTGCTTGGAGCGTATTTTCAATTTTACTTGCTGTTTGAATAAAATCATTAGATCTGCAATCTTGAATGAAAAAAAGAATCCTCCCATGGCTAGTTAATTATTTGACTACTCAGTGTCCTTCACTTATATCTTTTTGGAGTAGTTTGTCATTTACTCACGTGCTTCACATATATCCTATGAGTAAATGGTTGAATGAATTGAATATCATAAATCTGAAGTTATATATGTTTTATATGCTTATACCATGGGGAGTAATGACTTCACACAGAATAAGCGTAGGTAGTAAACTTATTGAAAGTTAGCAAATGTAGAATTGGTCACTTGAACAATTCATGAAAGAATATTGAAGGAAGAGAGATTTCACATATAAATATACTATCTTGGACATCTTTTGTAATTGTGAGCACTCATTAAAATATGACATGCTAAAAGGTTGATGTCGGACAAGGAAGACAACGTAATGGGTTATGTTTTCTTATATCCGAAATAAAGTATATTATCTTGGATCATCCAACATGTTGAGCTTGCTTTCCCCCTCATGCTAGCCAAATTATTTGCACCAATTAGAGATACTACTTGTGCTTCCAAACATTACTTAAACCAGTTTTGCCATGAGAGTCCACCATACCTACCTATGGATTGAGTAAGATCCTTCAAGTAAGTTGTCATCGGTGCATGCAAAAAAAATTGCCCTCTAAATATATATGATTTACTAATGTGGAGAAAATAAGCTTTATATGATCTTGTGATGTGGAAGAAATAAAAGCGATGGATTGCATAATAAAGGTCTATATCACAAGTGGCAATATAAAGTGACATTCTTTTGCATTAAGATTTTGTGCATCCAACCATAAAAGCGCATGACAACCTCTGCTTCCCTCTGCGAAGGGCCTGTCTTTTACTTTTATCTTCTACCCTTATGCAAGAGTCATGGTGATCTTCACCTTTCCTTTTTACATTTTATCCCTTGGCAAGCACATTGTGTTGGAAAGATCCTGATATATATATATATATATATATATATATATATATATATATATATATATATATATATATATATATATATATCCAATTGGATGTAAGTTGTAACATCCCAAATTTCAATTTGGAATGTTATACACTAGATCATCATTGCATATCATATTTATTGCATTTTGGTTGATCCTAGAAATTTCACGCAACTCAAGGACCCTCGGAGAGAGTTGGGGATTTCGATATTTTCGTATTTGAGTTGTCTCAAATTTTGAAAATAGGATCATTTGATTTTATTTATTTTATCTTTAATTATTTCTATTATAAAAAAATATGAGAGAGGGAATAAAATGACTTTGCGAAAATAAAGAAATATTGGGGATTTAATAAAAAATCAAATAAGATTTTATTTTGGTTTTATTTGCTATTTATTTGAATTTAGGAAAAATGTGCATTTTTCAAAATTGCATTTAGGCCCCAAATAAATGTTCATTACGTGCGGCTTGATTTTAGAAGCCGGGGAAAATTTATTTCGGGATTTTTGGAGTCCGTTTAGTATTTATTTTGTTTTTTTCCGAGCGTAATTATTTAAAAAAAAGTCCGGACCGACCTTGGGCCGTAACCGGCCAGGACTCCTCCTGGCCGGGCCTTCTTATAAGTGCCCCGAGGCCCCAGGCCAAGCCCAGCCGCGCCCCCACCCGAAACCCTAACCCTAGCCGCCCGCCGCTGCCGCCGGAGGTTGTCTCGCCGTCGCCGGTTTTTCTCGAAAAACCGTTTGGTTTTCCGACGGTATTGTTCGTTTTTTTAGTTTCGGTTTTTTTAAATAGATTGGTTTTTCTGGTTTATTTAATTAGCGAGCGTTCATCCTTTCATTCATTTTAACGAACGTTCATCGTTTTTCTTTTTTCTCGGATTAAATCCGTGGTTTTTCTGATCGCGATTTCTGATCCGATTTTCCTTTTAGTCTAACTTTTCGCTCAGTTATCGGAATCAGGCGATTCAAGCGCCTGGAGTTTCGTCTCGAAACTCTTTTTCCGTTTAACCAACTTAAACAAGTTTTTGCCACTGTAAAAATTGCCTTAGATCCATAATAGTAAACAAAGCCTGTTTCTTTTGCCGTTTGTCTTTCGTTGCTTCGTTCAATTTGATTCTTTTTGCCAACCGGAGTTCTTAAGTTGAACTTTCTGGTTAGATCTCTTATTTGAGTTTTACCTGTGCATTAGTTGAGTACTTATTGTATGCTTGTTTGTTTGCGATAGAGTACCCGGAGTGCGCCGCTTGCTACTTCGAATCGCTAGGTTTCCCGGATCATCAGCAAGGCAAGTAACACTTTGATCATGTTTTCCCTCTACCCAGTTTTATTGCATTAGATCAATCCTCACACATTGCATGATTAGGATCTAATTAAATTGTGGGTTTGGGAAGTAGTTAAGGTAGTACCTATTACCTGTTATTATCAAACCTTTGGGAGTTACTTCTACGTTTGCTTATTATGCCATGCTATGCTAGTAGACGTGGATTGAGTGAGTGTATCCATGATAGATGTGAGATTGTTAATTAATGGTTTATCTAAGGTGGCAACTTAAACACACATCTGGGTGGACTGAGGTACCTAGGTATTCCAGCGATTGCCTGTTTTCTTTATGGACCGCCACCCAGGCTCAAAGGGATCATGAGATTATTCAAGATAGAAACTTCCGTGTGCAGCCACAAGCTATTATGGAATCTAGCATAGTTGATTAAGTTGTGAGAACTCTTACAGTGGTAGACTAGCAGATGTAGGGGAAAGTAGGTGTAATGGTCTACCCGATTGTAAGGTGCTAGCGCTTCTGAAAGACTATGTCTTGGTCATCCGTCTTCTCAAACACCATGTAGTGCGAGAAACCAAACAGAGGCGATCGAGTCTTATGGGGAAAAGTGCGCAAACCTCTGCAGAGCGTATAAACTAATCATGATTAGCCGTGTCCCCGGTTATGGACATCGTGAGTATCTAGTACCTGGATTATCATGTGAATCTCAACATGTTACTCTAAAATTTAATTTTGTTGGGTTTTGTTTAATGATGATGCTTAATTGGGATTGAGAATGCTGTCAACCATTCTCAATGTTTAACAACTACCATGATAGTTAAATAAAATTTATTCCTTTATAGTAGGGAAAAATTGGCTTTACGCAAAACTATAACCATAGAGCTTTCCACCAGCCAAATATGCATATAGAATAGCCTATTTCATTCCATTACTCTCTATATGTTATTTTGCCAGCATATTCCATGTGCTGACCCGTTTCGGGCTGCAACGTTAATGTTGCAGATTTTTCAGACGACGATTAAGGTTTTTTTTAGGTCGTGCTTCTATACTCAGTGATGCCGCTGGAGTTGATGGACTCACTTATCTTCCAAGCCTTCCACTGTTATCGTTATTAGATGGCCTTAAGCCATATTTATTGTAATAAGTTCTCTTTTGAGACACTCGATGTAATAAGTGTGTGATTGCTACTCTGTTATAAATCCTTCAAGTACTGTGTGGTGTCAGCATTACTGATCCAGGGATGACACCTGATCACAGAGATTAGACCGTTTGAGGTCTGGTCGCTACAAGATGGTATCAGAGCACACGCTGACTGTAGGACACGACCACTAAGCTAAAGACCTAGATCACTACTCACTCTCTTCTCTTTCTGGCTTCTCATCTTTTCTACTCTTTTAGGATGGCGGATGCAAAGAACAAGTTCACGCAACCAAATGAAGATACACCCTTTGGACGTCACTTGAAGGAAGTCACTAGTACCAAGCTTCACCGAAACCTACAATGCCACTTTACCTGAAGAAGAGCGTTGGTTGATTCAAGTTCAAGTTCCAGGAAGGACGTTCATGCCAGTGACTGAGCCCATAGAGTTTTGTTTTGATGTACCAACTTGGAGTCTAGGAAAGAGCATGGTAGCTCACATCGCCATGGGACGCATTGGAGAAGTTTACCGCAATGATCTCAAGGATACTATCTACCAGATTTGTGGGCGCCAAGATGAGCACTGGGAGATGATCAACACCAGAAAGGATAGATCAGTCGCAGCTTTTATCCAAGACTTAAACGAGCACATTCGACGTCAGGAGAACCAGATGTGCGCCGATATGATAGATCTGAAGAAGGCGAGGACAAGAATCAAGGAACTGGAGGAAGAACTCAAGGCTACATGTGAAGATTATGAAGATCGAAGTATTAGTGGAGAAGAATGACGATCTGATCAAGAAGATCGGAATATTTATGGGTGGCCCTACACCAGTAAAAGAAGACGAAGAACCCAAGGAGATTCACCCGGAAGACTACATCATCATCGACGACACCGACTCGGATCCAGACGATAGCGATGATGACTATGTTGATGAAGCTGGAGCAGATATAATGGAGTCTGCAATGGAAGAATATTTCTAGTAGACCACGTCATCAGTAGTAGTAGTCCACCATGTAAATATAGTAGTCCGATCACTTTTACGATAGTTAGATCGATTGTATGCCCTTGTTTGATTGATTGAATGAAGTGAATTGTTTGCTTTTACCTCATGTGCATATGGGTAGTGTTTTCTCTTTAGACCCCCACTATTCTTAAATCTCATCTTTTCTAAACCCTCAGATGCCTCCGAGACGTGACCCCGGATTTACCTTCCCACCGGAGCTCACCCAGTTGATCCAGCAGCAGAACACATTGATGCAGTTGTTAGTCCAGAATCAGAATCAGGGGAACAACAACAACAACCCACCACCACCACCTGTTGATCACTTAGCCTATTTTCTTAGGCTGAATCTGCCGGTGTTTTCCAGTAGCACCGAGCCGATAGTAGAAGATGATTAGCTCCGCAAGACAACTAGAGAGTTGACCACAGCAGGATGCACGGATGCGGAAAAGGTGAAGTTTGCCGCACATCAGTTTGAAGGACCCGCAACATCATGGTGGGAGAATTTCACAACCACTTTCCCAGTCGACACTGTCACGTGGGACCAGTTTCAGCAGGCTTTTCAAACTGCCCATGTTTCAGCAGGAGCTATGGCCATGAAGAAGCGAGAGTTTCGCAACTTGCGCCAAGGAGGACGGACAGTTGGCCAGTATGTGGAGGACTTTAGTAAATTAGCATGTTATGCCCCAGATGACGTTGTTACGGATGCAGCTAAGCAGGAGAAGTTTCTGGAAGGACTAAATGATGAGTTGAGCATGCAGTTGATGGTAGCAACCTTCAACAATTACTAGGAGTTGGTAGATCATGCTCTCATGATTGAAGGGAAGTAGCAGCAGATTGAGAATCGCAAGAGGAAGTATGGACAAGGGAAGCACAATTCAGGAGCTCAGTAGAAGCCACATTTTACCCCTAGACTGGGAGGACATTTTCAGCATACCCATGGAGGAGGTAGCTCGCACAATCACAATGGCACCAAGAATGGTAATGGGAATGGAGGAAGCAACGGCCAAAACCGCACCAACCCATCGACCCCAGCCAAGAGAGACCTGAGCCAAGTCACTTGTTTTAAGTGCCAGAAGACCGGACATTATGCCAATGAATGTCCTGAATTACAGAATGGTTATGGCAATGGAAGCTCTAGGAAGAAGCCGAACCCTTTCATCAGGGACAGGTGAACCACGTTAACGTGGAGGAGGTTGAAGAGCAACCGGATGCAGTAATCGGTAAGTTTTTGGTTAAGTCATTTACTGCACCCGTTCTTTTCGATACTGGTGCATCGCATTCATACATATCAAGGGGATTTGTGGATAAGTATAACCTGCCCACCAAAGTTCTTAGGAAACCTATGTTAGTAAGCTCACCAGGAGCGGAGTATATGGTTAGCCAAGGATGTTTTCAAGTGCCAATAAGTATAGGTAGGCATGTGTTCCCCTCAGATTTGATAATATTGGAATCACAAGGGTTGGATGTAATTCTGGGTATGGATTGGTTGGCGATGTATGGAGGAAACATCGATTGCGCCAGTAAGTCGATCTTGCTTACCACCCCAGAAGGGAGACGGATCAAGTATGTATCCCGGCATATGCCGAAGAGGACTCAAGTAAATTGTTTAACAGGAGTTGTGCAGGAGGAAGTACCAGTAGTGAAGGATTTGCCCGATGTATTTCCAGAAGAGTTGCCAGGCATGCCACCGGATAGAGATATTGAGTTTTTGATTGAGCTTTTGCCAGGCACAGGGCCAATATCAAAGAGACCATATAGGATGCCTGCAAAGGATTTGGTGGAAATTAAGAAGCAGATTAAGGAGTTACTGGATAAAGGATACATTCGCCCAAGTTCATCGCCTTGGGGATCGCCAGTACTTCTAGTGGAGAAGAAGGATCGATCGTTAAGGATGGTTGTTGATTATCGAGGATTGAATGAAGTAACCATCAAGAACAAGTACCCACTACCGATGATCAATGATCTGTTTGATCGATTGCAAGGAGCTAAGGTATTTTCCAAGATCGATCTGCGATCAGGATACCACCAGTTGAAGATTCGAGAACATGACATACCTAAGACGGCTTTTACCACCAGGTATGGGCTGTACGAGTATACCATTATGCCATTTGGTCTGACTAACGCACCTGCATATTTTATGAACATGATGAACAGAGTGTTTATGGAGTTCTTGGATAAGTTCGTCGTAGTGTTCATTGATGATATCCTGGTTTACTCGAAGAATGAAGAGGAGCATAAGGAGCATTTGCGTTTGGTTCTTGGAAAGCTCAGAGAACATCAATTATATGCCAAGTTTAGCAAATGTGAGTTTTGGTTGAAAGAAGTTGGATTTCTCGGACACGTTATATCCGGAGAAGGTATAGCAGTAGATCCCACTAAAGTTGATACAGTGACCAAGTGGGAAGCGCCAACAACAGTTGGAGAGATCCGGAGTTTTCTTGGACTCGCAGGATACTACCGGAGGTTTATTGAGAATTTCTCAAAGATTGCGAAGCCTATGACGGAATTGTTGAAGAAGGATACCAAGTTCAAATGGACTGAGGAATGTGAGGCTAGTTTCCAGGAGTTGAAGAAACGTTTGGTTACCTCACCAGTGTTGATTTTACCGGATCAGACCAAGCATTATGAGGTGTATTGTGACGCTTCACGTCGAGGACTTGGAGCAGTGCTTATGCAGGAAGGAAGAGTTGTTTCATATGCCTCCCGATAGCTTAAGCCCCATGATTTGAATTATGCTACGCATGATTTGGAGTTAGCAACCATAGTGCATGCATTGAAGACTTGGAGACATTTTCTGATTGGAAACCATTGCGAGGTGTACACGGATCACAAGAGTTTGAAGTATTATTTCACACAGAAGGAGTTGAACCTCAGACAAAGGAGATGGTTGGAGATCATCAAGGATTATGATATGAAATTGCATTATCAACCCGGAAAGGCTAACGTAGTAGCTGACGCATTGAGCCGTAAGAGCCATGTCAACACCCTAATGATGGGAGATTTACCAAGGGAGTTAGCCGAAAATCTTCGAGAGCTATGTTTGGAAATAGTTCCAAGAGGCTATGTAGCAGCATTGGAGATTCAGTCTACTTTGATGGATAAGATCAGAGAAGCCCAAAAGACTGACAAGGAGATTGCTTCTATTAAGGACAAAATGAGCAAAGGAAAAGCTAAGGGATTTCGTGAGGATGAGCACGATACCTTATGGTTTGAAGACCGTGTTTATGTACCAAATGATTCGGAGATCAGAAAGTTAATTTTACAAGAGGCCCATGATTCACCATATTCAATTCACCCAGGAAATACCAAGATGTATTTGGATTTGAAGGATATTTTCTGGTGGACCGGAATGAAGAAGGATATTGCGGAATATGTAGCAGTTTGTGATGTATGTCAGAGAGTAAAGGCAGAGCATCAAAAGCCAGCCGGATTGCTACAGCCATTACCGATACCCGAATGGAAGTGGGATAAGCTAGGCATGGATTTTATTACAGGATTGCCCAGAACACGTTCAGGCTATGACTCGATATGGATTGTAGTCGATCGTTTGACAAAGGTAGCTCATTTCATTCGAGTGAAGACTACCTATACCAGTGCAAAGTTGGCAAAGATATACATGACTAAAATCGTTTGTCTGCATGGAGTTCCAAGGAGCATAGTATCAGATAGAGGAACCCAATTTACCTCAAAGTTCTGGAATCAGTTGCATGAAACTTTGGGAACCAGACTGGAGTTTAGCACAACTTTCCACCCGCAGACAGATGGACAGGACTCCTCCTGGCCGGGCCTTCTTATAAAAAAAATCCCAGCCGTAATTATTTAAAAAAAAAGTCCGAACCGACCGGACTCCTCCTGGCCGGGCCTTCTTATAAGCGCCCCGAGGCCCCAGGCCAAGCCCAGCCGTGCCCCCGCCCGAAACCCTAACCCTAGCCGCCCGCCGCCGCCGCCGCCGGAGGTTCTCTCGCCTCCGCCGGTTTTTCTCGAAAAACCGTTTGGTTTTCCGACGGTTTTGTTCGTTTTTTTAGTTTTGGTTTTTTTAAATAGATCAGTTTTTCTGTTTTATTTAATTAGCGAGCGTTCGTCCGTTCGTTCGTTTTAACGAACATTCGTCATTTTTCTTTTTTCTTGGATTAAATCCGCGGTTTTTCTGATCACGATTTCTGATCCGATTTTCGTTTTAGTCTAACTTTTCGCTCGTTTATCGGAATCAGGCGATTCAAGCGCCTGGAGTTTCGTATCAAAACCCTCTTTCCGTTTAACCAACTTAAACAAGTTTTTGCCAATGTAAAAATTGCCTTAGATCCAGAATAGTAAACGAAGCCTGTTTCTTTTGCCGTTTGTCTTTCGTTGCTTCGTTCGATTTGATTATTTTTGCCAACCGGAGTTCTAAGTTAAACTTTTTGGTTAGATCTCTTATTTGAGTTTTACCTATGCATTAGTTGAGTACTTATTGTATGCTTGTTTGTTTGCAATAGAGTACCCGGGGTGCGCCGCTTGCTACTTCGAATCGCTAGGTTTCCCGGATCATCAGCAAGGCAAGTAACACTTTGATCATGTTTCCCCCTACCCAGTTTTATTGCATTAGATCAATCCTCACACATTGCATGATTAGGATATAATTAAATTGTGGGTTTGGGAAGTAGTTGAGGTAGTACCTATTACCTGTTATTATCAAACCTTTGGGAGTTACTTCTATGTTTTCTTATTATGCCATGCTATGCTAGTAGACGTGGATTGGGTGAGTGTATCCATGACAGATGTGAGATTGTTAATTAATGGTTTATCTAAGGTGGCAACTTAAACACACATTTTGGTGGATTGAGGCACCTGAGTATTCCAGCGATTGCCTGTTTTCTTTATGGACCGCCACCCAGGCTCAAAGGGATCATGAGATTATTCATGCTAGAAACTTCCGTGTGCAGCCACAAGCTATTATGGGCTCTAGCATAGTTGATTAAGTTGTGCGAACTCTTACAGTGGTAGACTAGTAGATGTAGGGGAAAGTAGGTGTAAAGGTCTACCCGATCGTAAGGTGCTAGCGGTTCTGAAAGACTATGTCTCGGTCATCCATCTTATCAAACACCATGTAGTGCGAGAAACCAAACGAAGGCGATCGAGTCTTGTGGGGAAAAGTGCGCAAACCTCTGCAGAGTGTATAAACTAATCATGATTAGCCGTGTCCCCGATTATGGACATCTTGAGTATCTAGTACCTGGATTATCATGTGTATCTCAACATGTTACTCTAAAATTTAATTTTGTTGGGTTTTGTTTAATGATGATGCTTAATTGGAATTGAGAATGCTGTCAACCATTCTCAATGTTTAACAACTACCGTGATAGTTAAATAAAATTTATTCCTTTGCAGTAGGGAAAAATTGGCTTTATGCAAAATTATAACCATAGAGCTTTCCACCAGCCAAATATGCATATAGAATAGCCTATTTCAATGCATTACTCTCTATGTGTTATTTTGCCAGCATATTCCATGTGCTGACCCGTTTCGGGATGCAACGTTAATGTTGCAAATTTTTCAGACGATGATTAAGGTGTTTTTAGGTCGTGGTTCTATACTCAGTTATGCCGCTGGAGTTGATGGACTCACTTATCTTCCAAGCATTTCGCTGTTATCTTTATTAGATGGCCTTAAGCCATATTTATTGTAATAAGTTCTGTTTTGAGACACTCGATGTAATAAGTGTGTGATTGCTACTCTGTTATAAATCCTTCAAGTACTGTGTGGTGTTAGCATTACTGATCCAGGGATGACACCTGATCACAGAGATTAGACCGTTTGAGGTCTGGTCGCTACATAAGTTACCATGAACTATTATTGTTGACATTACCCTTGAGGTAAAAGGTTGGGAGGCGAATCTATAAGCCCCTATCTTTCTCTGTGTCTGATTAAAACTTTGAACCTGTAAATATCACGTGATTGTTAGCAATTGTGTAAGACTAAATGATAGTTGAGTACGTGGAGTTTGCTAAAACAAAGCTCTGACATAGACCCTTCCTGAAAATAAGATGAATTGCAATTGTTTGATGACTGAGAATATAGTTTGTTAGTTTCAAGAGAGTTTATGATCTATACTTTAACATGTGAATAGCTTGTTACTTGATCATGAAAAGTTTTATGAAAATGAGCTACTGTTATGATATATAATGATGCTAGAAAAAGTGATTGGAACTATCATTGATGAAACTTATGCACTTGCTAGCATTCACACTTCATAAATTATTTCCTTTATCATTTACCTACTCGAGGACGAGCAGGAATTAAGCTTGCGGATGCTGATACGTCAACAACGTATCTATAATTTATGAAGTATTCATGCTATTATATTATCAACCTTGGATGTTTTATATGCATTTATATGCTATTTTATATGGTTTTTGGGACTAACCTATTAACCTAGAGCCCAATGCCAGTTTATGTTTTTTTCCTTGTTTTTGAGTTTTATAGAAAAGGAATATCAAACGGAGTCCAATTGACGTGCCAATTTTTGACAATTTTTTATGGACCAAAAGAAGACCCCGGAGTAAAAGAGTTGGGCCAGAAGAGTCCCGGGGCGCCCATGAGGGTGGGGGGCGCGCCCACCCCCCAGGCGCGTGGGCCTGCCTCGTGGACGACTCGGGCACCTTATTGACGTGAGACTGACGCCAAAAATTCCTATAAACACAGAAACCTCCAGAAAATAACCTAGATCGGAAGTTCCACCGCTGCAAGCCTCTATAGCCACGAGAAATCAATCTAGGCCCTCTCTGGCACCCTACCGGAGGGGGCATCATCACCGAACGCTATGGAGGAGGATCCCGGAGGGTCCATCATCACCATGAAGGCCAAGGACCAGAGGAAGAACCTCTCCCCATCTAGGGGGGGAGGCCATGGAGGAGGAAGCACAAGGGGGAGAACCTCTCCTCCTCTCTCTCGGTGGCACCGGAGTGCCATTGGGAGGGGAATCATCGCCGCGGTGATCGTCTTCATCAACATCACCATCCTCATCTCTTTTACGCGGTTCACTCTCCTGGACCCCGCTGTAATCACTACTTGAACATGGTGCTTTATGCCACATATTATGATCCAATGACGTGTTGCCATCCTATGATGTTTTGAGTGGATATCCTTTGTTGGGTTGATTGTTGATCTAGATTGGTATGAGTTATATGTTTTATTTTGGTGCTATCCTATTGTGCCCTCTGTGTCGCGCAAGCGTGAGGGATTCCCGCTGTAGGGTGTTGCAATACATTCATGATTCGTTTATAGTGGATTGCTTCAGTGACAGAAGCATAAACCCGAGTAAGGGGGTTGTTGCGTATGGGATAAAGGGGACTTGATGCTTTAATGCTATGGTTGGGTTTTACCTTAATGATCTTTAGTAGTTGCGAATGCTTGTTAGAGTTCCAATCATAAGTGCATATGATCCAAGAAGAGAAAGTATGTTAGCTTATGCCTCTCCCTCATATGAAATTGCAATGACGACCACTGGTCTTGTTAACAATTGCCTAAGACAATTCCGCACACCGATCCACCATTATTCCACACTCGCTATTTATAATACTTAGTAATATATTCTAACTTTATGATAACAACACCTACTTTCATATTTTAGCTCTCCGATATCATACAAAGTTATCCTCTTCATACCCACAACGTAGTTTTATTTCTCGTTGCTAGTTGGAAGCAAACATTCGGTGTACGTAGAGTCGTATCAGTGGCAGATAGGGCTTGAGAGAATATTGATCTTACCTTTAGCTCCTTTTGGGTTTGACACTCCATACTTATCACTTCCACCTTTGGAAATTGCTACGATGATTCCCTGCACTTGGGGATTATCACACATTTTCCCCTCCCTCCCTGTAGCTTATCTCGTCCGCTACTCCCACAATCACCAATGGCACCGGTCCGTCGTCGTCGCTCAGCCACTACACCGTCATTAGAGGACAACTCCTTGCAGTCCCCGGCATAGTGTAGTGTGTGTGGCATCCCTGTTGGGTGTGCGCGGAACACCCACCACACGCTCTGCCACCGCTACCCGTCGGCAGCTATTACCGGATGCCGTTGCCGCCACACCATCGTCGAAAGCCAGGGCCATCTCACGCTCCACCGCCACGGCACGAAGGCGGGAGGTGGCCATCGTGGCCGCCACCCCACTGCCGGCCACCATAGCCATCACCCGCTCCGCCGCCGCGGCCCGAAGGCGGGAGGTGGTGGTCGTGGCCGCCACCCCATCGTCGGCCGCCATGGCCGGCAGCCCGTCGTGGATCGCCTGGGTCATCACTCGCTCCGCCACCACCGCCCGAAGGTACGAGGCAGAGGTGGAGGCCCGCACATGCGTCAGTGAGCTTGCGCGCTACACCGAGTTGTTGCGGGAGGAGGAGGAGTGCCTCGTCAAGCACGTAAAGAGCCTTAGCGCTGCCATGGCTATGGAACATACCGCCTCAGAGGCGAGGATTCAGGAGATCTATGAGATGAACCACCACTTCGAGAGGGGTCATCTGGACTGGCAGAGGGCATTCGAGGTGAGTGTCGCTGAAGGTGCAGTAGCAGCAGGCACCGTATTGCAGTTGTCCAGCTCGTCTGTAGGCTCCTCCTCCTCTGTCTCTTATGGAGCATGCTCGACAGAGGAGAGGCTGCCAGAAGTAGTACAATGCCCCTCCGTAGTAGTAGAATTTAGGGGCTATTTTGTTCAGTTCATCTGACTATAGTTGAACAATTGGGGAAAAGTTTGGTCTGTTCAGCTGTCGAGTTGAACTGTTTGTATAAATAACGACTGCTTAATCTATAAATGAAATCTATGCTTAATTAGTGAATTTTAGTTGCAAAAATTAGATAGTGCTAGTGATTTTTGCTGCATATTTTGACAAATCGCAGTGTTACAAGGTTGACAAATGGCAATGTTACTAGATCAATAAATGTCAATCTTTCCAGTTTGGCAAATGGAAATATAACCAATATGACAAATGCAAATCTTACCAAATTGTCTATACGTGGTTGCACACGGGTCATCCAAAACCACCGTTTGCATTGAAGGGATGTACAAATCATGCTCGGCACATTTTCTCTTGGCTTAGCGCCGAGTCTAGCTTTCCATACCGTATTCAACCCGAACCTTTGCGTTGAAGAGATGCTCAAATTCGGCGCTGCGAATTTTCCCTTGACTTAAGGAGGAAGACCATAGCTCTCACTTTGCATACGGGTGTTCTATCTAAAACATTTGCGATCAAGAGCTGCACAAATCTCGTTTGGCACATTTTCCCTTGGCTTCCTGGGGAAGCTGCCGGTTTGCATACCGGTGTTCTAACTAAAATGTTTGCGATGAGTGTTTTATATTTAAAAACCATAGACATTTTTTTCAGAAGAAAATCATTTGATAAGTATGTACATTAAGAGAGAAAAATGCAAGTTCGTTCAAACCATATCTTTCATTCAGTCACACTACGAATTTATATTCATATGATCGAGATACAATATTAAACCCCCAAAAAAACTATTTCCAGCGGCGGCGGAGGTGGCGTGCCACGCCGTCGTTGTCATCCTCTGGGACGCCGTTGTTGAAGTCTTCAAGGCAGCACCGAATGTTCCTCACTTGGAAATCAAACATCATGTCATTGCACGATCAATGGGCGGGGCACGGGAGGATGACAACTGGCGGCGCTGAGAGGTATCGGTCGACGGCGGCGTCCCATGTCGCTGAGGGGGGCGCACACACGGGCACGGGCGCGAGCGCGACGGGTGCACCCAAATGCACGGGGACCGATGCCGTGGTGCGTGGAGGTGCGCGCACGGGCACGGGCGCTAGCGCTGGCATGTACACGAGCTCGCGCGGGTCCGCGGAGACCTCACTGACGCCCCCAGCTTCTAGCTCTGCGATTGTGCTCGGCGACCAGCCCATCAATGCTATGGGGATGGTTGCTGGCGTGGGCACGTGGATGGGAGCTGGGACGGGAGCGGGTGCAGCAACCATCGCGGCCAGCTCGTTCAGGGCCATGTCCATGAGGTCCCATTCCTCCTTATTTTCTATCTCCTCCTGCTCGGAGTTGACTTCACCAAACTTGAAGACTAGTGGCAAATGATCCTTCTGTGCCATGGCGTTGGTGGAGGTCTGCGAGAGGGAGGGGAATGGGAGGCAAACAATAAGGCCGCTTGTATTAAACTGCAGCCCAGACGCCATTAATGGAGAGGATGCGAGCAAGGTTGGCGGCCATGGAAGTTAAAGGGCCCGCTTCCCAGTGAGCCTATGCATTGGAGGACAGCTTGCACGCCTCTTGGTCAGCCCGCGCTTCGGACTACGCTCACATGCCTCCTGTTCAGTCAAGCAGCTGTCCGCACGGCACCTCCTATAGCCATTAAAACCAAGACACGTGTCGTCACATGAATGGTTAATAGAACGCACACGATTTGAATTATACAAACGTTTGAGATATTAAAGTGGCAGCTATTTTTTTCAAAATGCCTTTGTTGGCTGTTATTCGAATGCGCCTTCTCTCAAAATGGACATGAAAAATACCACAACATGTTGGGTGCCATTCCATGATAGCATGCCAAGTTTCATGAATTTCAGACGAGTTTTGGATTTACTAGAATTTAAAAACAAAGTATCTCAACGTTTTTGCTGGCAATCAACAGTGCCCTGGTGCTTGAAATTCATTCCCATTTCTTGCATGGGACCTAAGCATGCACTCAAGGACACACATTTCATATGTCAACCCATTTTTCTGCACTAGATCATGTGCATGCAGTTCAAATTTGAATTATGTACATAAAATGCCTAGAAAACCTAGTTAATGTATAAAAATGTCCAAGCGAGCCCTGAAAAATCCCAAAAATTGACACAACACTCCTGAAGTTCTATGTTGACACTAGAAAAAATTTGAAAGCAAGAAGAGGCAAGGGATATCGTTTCGTCCCCAAGGGTGGCATGTTCCCTCCCGAAGCCGTCAGGCTTGTTGTGAGAATCTCTGGTTTGCGAGAACCTTATACCCAGACCTGCCCAAATGGGACAATTTTTTTACCACAACATGTTGATGCCGCTCCATGATATCATGTAAAGTTTCATGAACTTTAGACGAGTTTTGGATTTACTAGAATTTAAAAACCATGTATCTCAATGTTTGCTACCGAGCGACGATGACAAGGTGTTTGACATTCATTGCCATTTCTTGCATGGGACCTAAGCATGCAGCCAAGGACACAAATTAGATTTTTGAAACAATTTACATGCACTGGAGCATGTGCCTGTAGTTCAAATTTGAACTATGCACATAAATGCATAGAAAACTCACTTAATGCATAAAAATGTCCAAATGAATTCCCAAAAATTCCTAAAATTAGCACAACACTCATTTTGTTCTATGTTGATACTAGAAAAAAATTGAAATCAAGAAGAGGCAACAGATAACGTTTCATCTAGAAAGGTGAAACGTTCCCTACTGTAACCATGAGGCTTGCTGTGAGAATCTTATATACCCCAACCTACCCCAAATGGGATAATATTTTTACCACTTCATGTTGATGCCGCTCCATGCTAGCATGTCAAGTTTCATAAATTTCAGACGTGTTTTTGATTTACTAGAATTTAAAAACCATGTATCTCAATATGTTAGCGGCCGAGCGACGATGGCAAGGTGTTTGACATTCATTCTCATTTCTTGCATCGTACTTAAGCATGTAACCAAGGACATATATTCCGATTTTGAACCCATTTATATGCACTGGAGCATGTGCATGTAGTTCAAATTTGAATTATGCACATGAATGCATAGAAAACTCAGTTAATGTATAAAATTGTCCAAGTGAAACCCGAAAAATCCGAAAAATTGACACAACACTCCTATTGTTCTATGTTGCCACAAGAATTTTTTTGAAAGTAATAAGATGCAACAAATATCGTTTTGTCCCCCAAGGTGGCACGTTCCCTACCGAAACCATCAGGCTTGTTGTGAGAGAAGCTCTGGTTTGCGAGAAGCTTATACACAAACCTGTCCCAAATGGGACAGTATGTTTACCACGGCATGTCGATGCCGTTCCATTATATAATGTCAAGTTTCATGAATTTCAAACGAGTTTATGATTTACTAGAATTTTGAAACCATGTATCTCAGTGTTAGCGGCCGAGCGATAGTGTTAAGGTGTTTGACGTTCATTCTCATTTCTTGCATGTGATCTAAGCTTGCAACCAAGGACAAATATTTAATTTTGCAACTTGTTTTTATGGAATGGATCATGTGCATGTAGTTCCATTTTGAATTATGCACATAAATGCCTAGAAAACTTAGTTAACGTATAAAAGTGTCCAAACGATCCCCGAAAAAATCCAAAATTTATCAGGACACTCCTGTTGTTCTATGTTGACACCAGGGAAAAATTGAAAGGAAGAAGAGGCGATGAATATCGTTTTGTCCACAAAGGTGACATGTTTCCCTAACGGAACCATGAGGCTTCTTGTGAGAAGCTCTGGTTTGTGAGAAGCTTATACCATAACCTTCCCCAAATGGGACAATATCTTTTACCCCAGCATGTTGATGCCATTCCATGATAGCATGCCAAGGTTCATGAATTTCCGACGGGTTTTGGATTTACTAGAATTAAAAAACATACGCATAAAACCATGGACACAAATATGATTTTACAACCCATGTCGGTGCACCGGAGCAAGTCATGTAGTTCAATTTTGAATTGTGCACCTAAAATGGCTAGAAAACCAATTTAATGTATAAAATTTCCAAATGAACCCTGAATAATTCCAATTTTTACGACACACATATAGTTGCATGTTCACTACAGATAAAATTTCTAGCAATTAAAAAACCCTCCATTGCCGCTGTGACACCATTATGTAATTCAAATCAAGATGAAAAATCAAGTAGACCCCACACCGTTTATTATCACCAACCGTGTGAGCTGGAGTACAATATCTTGGAGCACCGTCAGTGTATAGTACGCCTATGGCTTACGCGAGAAGGTTCATCGGCTACAGTCCACATCCGGCGTGTCAAGCACACTAGTTCGCTCCCCTAATATCATTTCACTATTCAATCGTCACCGGTAAAAGATGTGGACATGGACCCGTGTAGTGAGGGAAACTTCGGCGGCCCACTCCGACGAGAGCGTGGCCGCAGCCGCCATGCGCGTGCTAACAAGGTGCATGAGCACGGCCACAATCTGCGACCGGGCGGCCAAGGCAGCCCAAATGGCCGTTGTTGTTTCTCAGGTGGCGGCAGCAACATCTTCCCCGGGGATAGGAAATGGCGACAGCGGCACACCAACTATCCGTTCCGTAGCATCGGCCTTAGCCCCGATGGAGGCCGCCCACGCCCAGCTCATGGTGGTCACCACACAAATTGGATGAGGCTTCTCTGGCAACCGTCGGCAACCCACGACCGAAGAGTTGGCAATCGCTGAGAGCGTTCGAGCAGCCATCCGTTCCTCTGTACCTTGCCACAACGGAGCTCGTCCAAGCCCAGACCGCGTCCGGCCATGCCCAGCTCATGGCAGCCTTTTCCAAAGAGATGGCGGACGCGGATGGCGAGATGCTTGCCGAGTATGGTGCGATGGATGCCATGGAGCCCCTTCCGTAGGAGACCATCAGGCGCGAGCTGGACATGGTGGAGGTGGTAGAGATCGATGAGCACCAGCCGTAGTAGTACTCTTTGTTTTGTTTAATTAAGAGCGTCATGTCGGATTTCGGGTTCCGGCAGACCCTTGAGGTTCGAACACTGGGGTGCGCGCGGAGATTTCGCCTCCTACCTACCTGCACCCCTCCGCCTCGCTAAGATCTAAGCAATGGAAAGAACAACACGAATGACACAGGGTTTATACTAGTTCGGGCCACCGTTGTGGTGTAATACCCTACTCCAGTGTGTGGTGTGGTGGATTGCCTCTTAGGCTGATGATGATGAACGATACAAGGAAGAACAACCTCGCGAGGGTCTGCTCTTGGCTGGGGCGATGAACTGCTAGGAGGAGTTCAGTCACCCTTCTCTCTCTCTCTTTCCTTCTCTTTTCCTTCTCTCGTCCTTTTTCTCTTCATTCGTCCTTCTCTCGTTCTGTGGGTGGTTGGTCCTATTTATGGAGGCCCTGGTCCTCTTCCCAAATATCGAGCAGGAAGGGAGCCAACAATGGCAGGCTAATTTGAAGGGGACAACTAGTACCAGCTATCCTGACAAAAGTAGTCTTCGCCTGCACAAAGCTCTGGTGGTAACGCCGTCTTGGGCTCCATAATGACCTCCGTCTTGCAGTCCTCTTGGTTTTGGTCTTGTTGCACCGAAATGGCAACCTTTGCCTGATGCCTCGGTACTCCGCGGCTGCACTTGCTCCCTTGGCACCAAAGAGGAAAGGAGGACGCTCCGCGGGCTGGCACCCGCCTAGCGCCTTTGGCCGTCATGGCTTGTGTCACGGGCACCTCATGAGGTACCCCGCCTTTCTCTCTTCGCCTCCTCGCGAGCCAGCCTGATGAGGCTGTGCCTCAGGAAGCTCCGCGTCGTCCGCCCGCGAGGCTTGGCCCCTCGCAAGGGTCTTGGGTCTGTGTTGGTGAAGATGGGCCGTGCTAGGCCCCCCTTTGAGCCACGCCGCAGGCAGGCAAGTCTGGGGACCCCCGTTCCCAGAACACCGACAGTAGCCCCCGGGCCCAAGGCGCGCCCGGACTTGGCCGTGCAGGGAGGCGGAAGGGCAAGAGCGAAGCGCCACGGGCCCTAACAGCCTGCGGCCTTGGGCACCGCGTGGCAGTTGATTGGACGTGAGCACCTTAGGAACCGTGCGAGTTGATAAAGGAGCAGCATCTACCTAGGCTTTGCTTTTTGCTTTCTCCGGTTGCTGCTCAGATCCCCTTTCTTGCGCCTCTCCTTCCTTCCGCCAAAGTTTCCAGATCTACTCCGACCGCGTGACCTAGGAAGCCATGGCGCCTTGTCAGCCCCCGGCCGTAGCTTGGTACTCGTCTGCCCTGGACTCGCCGAACGTGTCGGAGGCGAGCCATTCCTGGTTGCGCCGGATGGCGGCAGCGCGGGGCATCGACGGGGCGAAGGTGTGAAGGCTCGCGAGGCGGCCGTCAAGGAGAGGGAGGTTAAGCCCAGGAAGCGCTGCGACCGCCTAGGCGCACTGGAGCAGGAGATGGGGGCGAGGAAGGCCGAGCTAGAAGACAAGGCCCTGGTTCTTGCCGAGGACCGCGTGGCCTTCACGGAGATGGAGGCGAAGGCTCGCTCCTCGCTGAGGACGCTTTACGACAGCGGCCTGGAGAGCCCGCTGGCTGGCGCCGAGGACAGCCCCGCCAAGTTGCTTCCCTTCCTGGTTCGCGCTATTGAAGATGTCGCCCTTGGCCTTGGCCCCACGACAGAGGCCGAGGCGCGTGTCCTGTCTTCTGCAGCACTTACGCGGGTGCTCACCCACATCTACCTTCGTGATCCCGACGTCGACCTCGACGGCCTGCTGGAGCCAGTAAGTGGCGAGCGTGCCGCTGCCGCTGCCGAGGCCGAGGCCGTGAAGGGTCGCGCGGAGGTTCTGCTGGGGAAGTTCCGGGCCTTCAGCACCAAGCCGAAGCAAGGCGCTGCCGACCCCACTGCTCCATGAGGCGCACCCACTCTATGATGCTCCATCGCCAATAAGTCACTTCGTTGTGGCTCCTGTCCTGCCTTTAATTCCTGCACATGTATCATGCCTCGGGGAGGCATTTAAACTTGCGTTTGGCATTGAGATAACAGTGTGGACTGTAATATTTGCTTTTGAATTCCTTAAAATTTGCGCTTTTCCTTCCTACTTGCTTATGTTCTACGCCGGCAGAGCCCGGCCCCGCGCATACCTCACCCAGCGTTAGTCCCGACCGGAAACCAGGACGGGGCCAAGGAGTGAGGGGCTACGTGACAAGTTAGGCTCCTGAGTCGCGATGCTCAGGAGTCCCCCTTGGCGCACGAACAACAAGTGGGGAGGTGTGATGTGGGTGGATCTACCGTTCTACGTCTGCAGAGCCCGGCCGCGCGCATACCTCACCCAGCGTTAGCCTTTCGGAACTAAGGAGTGAGGGGCTACGTGACCAGTTAGGCTCCTGAGTCACGATGCTCAAGAGTCGCCCTTGATGCTCAAACGGCCTTCGTACCTTGGCTCCGCTCGGGGAGAGACGTGTGACGAACCAGGCCTGGGGGGGGGGGCTGGCTGGGCATGACCCAGGCGCAGCCCCCTTGCCCAGCCCCCTCGCGCGGCACTCCCGAGGGGAGGCGTTACGATGAGGCTAGACACTGAGCTCTGGGCTCCCTGAGGTTGATGCGGCCCGGGGGCCACCTTCAGTTGTTTATCACCAGCACGGAGCATAGCGCTTCCGTATGTGTACGGGCATAGCCGCTCCTCGGCAGTGTCGTCAGCCAGCACAGAGCATGGTGCTTCCACTGGTACGTGGGAGGGGGCCACCCTCCGAGAGGAGCCCCCGGGGCGTGTACAGCCCCGCCCTGACACGTGGCTGGCACGGTAGGGCCTGCCGAGGTGTATCTGGGCACCCATGGGCCAGCGCGGGACTCACGGGGCCCTACCTCTAGGTGGGTTGCGCCTGGCACTGGGCCTTATCTTGCGATGTGTCCCTGCAAATTTGCTTAGATGCCGGCACTCTACGTCCTCAGGTCCCGGCCCTCAAGCTGGTCTCAGCCATCGCTGGTATGCCAGGTCGCGATGCCGTGGACAAGGCCAGAGGGTGAGGGCTGGAGAGCCAGTAGGAGCCCTGAGTCGCGATGCTCAGGTACCCCCCTTTAACGTGCAAGTGGTCGGCATGGAGAAGAAGAGGTGCTGTGGGCCGGCATCAAATAATCAAGCATGGTGGGTATGACGCATAACTGGAAATAACTGCAAATGAGATACACACCGCTAGGTCTGGCCCGAGCGACTTGGGGATCGTGCAGCCCGAGGGGCGCCCCCAACAAGGTAAGCTAACAACATGAAATAAAAGGGATACATGCCGCAAGGACGGACCCACGCGGCCTGGGAATAATGCAGCCCTGGGGGGGCGCTCCCAGGTGGAAGTGAAACTTGAAAGATGTCACCTGATGATGTTGAGGATGAAGGGGTGTTGGTGTAGCAGACTCGGTGGGCTGCAGAAGCCGATCCTCACGAGCCCCCAGGCCCAGGGGCCTCAGGAGGCTCCGGAGGCGCTGGTGGCTCCCTGCGGGCCATCTCCATCTCTGCCAGGGCTGCGGAACGCCTGGCCTCTTGTGCCTCCATGATTCCCCTCATGAGGCGCTGGTACGTGACAGCCGCGTTCGGCATGCCGTAAGGCATGCGAACATAGCTGTGGGGTGGACCTCCGCAGCGCCCCACTCACGAGGGCCAGAGGCGCTCCAGAGAGGCGACTCGGTTGAGCCCTGGTATGTCGATGCAGACGCGCAGCCCACCATCCTCGCCTGGATGGGGAGCCACTGCTGGTAGACGGCGGCCGCCTTTCATGACCCTTGACTCCTGTAGCTCCTGAATGGCCTTGCTAATGAATTCCTGAGGGTCTGGCTCTCCTTGCCTTACTCCTTCTTGAGGGAAACGTGCTTCGAAGCACACCTCCATGTGGTGCCCAAGCGCCTCCCTCGTGACCCTAGCCAGGTCGGTGTCCCTCCAGGGGAGAGCCCCCGAGCCCTGCCTGAGGAGGGCGCCGGGCGCGCTTTCCTATGCGATGGAAGGAGGTTCCCCCTGGGCAGGCACGGGCCCAGAGGGGCCTGCCTCCTGAGGGACCGGGCCGGACAATGTCTTCTTCTTCTTGGGGGCGGTCTCGGGAAGCCTCCTGCTTCCGCGATCCGGGTCTTCCAGTGACGCGGCCTGAAAGGCTCATTGCAAGGAACACACTGCGTCCTTCTCTTCACAGGGCACCGTGATGACTCCGCCACTTCCTGGCGTCTTGAGGACGTTGTAGCCATGGTGAGTTACAGCCATGAACTTGGCCAGCGCCGGGTACCCAAGGATGGCGTTGTACGGCAGGCGAATGTGAGCGACGTCGAAGTCGATGAGCTCGGTGCGGTAGTTGTCGCGTGCCCGAAGGTGACAGGGAGGCGGACCAGCCCAATCGGGACCGTGGAGCTGTCGGTGATTCTGGAGAAGGGCTTGGTTGGCTGAAGCTGGTTGTAGGGCACTTGGAGATTGTTAAATGTTTCCACGGACAGGACGTTGAGCCCTGCCCCTCCATCGATGAGGGTCCTGGTGACCACCACGTTGTTGATGATTGGAGAACAAAGCATCCGGAGGACTCCGGCTGTAGCCGCACACTTGAGCTGATCTACTGAGCTGAACGTGATGGGGCACGCCGACCACCTGAGAGGGCGTGTGGCTTCAAGCATGGCGAGGACTGCATTCACTTCACGGGCGAACTGCTTGAAGATGCGTTGAGAGGCTGGGGCCTGAGCCCCGCCCAGGATGCAGGCGATCGTGCGCGGCTCTTGGAAGCCCCCAGCCCCCTCGTCTTGGTGGTAGTCCTCGTTTCTCCTTGGCTACGGCGGCAGTGGAGGGAGGCCTGCGTTGCCATGCGGGCGATCCTCGCGAGGCTGATCCCTCCAGTCTCCCTCGCGAGGCGGGTATTGCCAGCGATCCTCGCGAGGTTGATCGCGCCACCCTTGGCGCGGGCCACGGTCTTCCCAGCGTCCTGCGTTCCTTCCTCCTCCTCGACCATAGCCCCGGTCACCGCGGTCGGGGCGACGACCGATCCTTCCTTCTCGCACGGCTCGGAGCTCTTGACATTCGTTGGTGTTGTGGGTGTGGAGGTCGTGGTACACACAGTACCGGCTGCCCTTGGAAGGTTCGGGCTGATCTCTTCCCCGCTTGGTGTCTGGTTCTGCCGCGAGCACGGCAGCCCCCTTGCGCTTCACGTCCTTGGCCTTGGGATTCTTCTCTTCTGGGTCTGCGGCAGGCAGCTCGAGGAGGGAGAGACGCACCTCCTCAGCCCTGGCGCACTTGGTCGCCAAGTTGAACAGCTCCAAGGAAGTGCACAGGTCTTCATGCATCGCCAGCTCCTCCTTCATCTTGACATCGCGCACGCCGTCGGAGAAGGCTGAGATAATGGCCTCCCCAGTCACCTTAGGAATCTTGAGGCGTGCGTTGTTGAAGCGCTGGATGTACTTCTGCAGGGTCTCCCTGGGTTGTTGCTTGATGTGGCGCATGTCGCTCATGGCGGGTGGCCGGTCGTGAGTACCTTGGAAGTTGGCGATGAAGCGGGTGCGCATCTCGTCCCAGGAGGAGATCGTGCCTGGAGCCAGGTTCAGGAGCCAGGTGCGGGCCCCGTCCTTGAGCGCCATGGGAAACCAGTTCCCCACGACCTTCTTGTCTTCGTTGGCAGCTTCGATGCCCAGCTTGTAGAGCTGGAGGAACTCCGCAGGGTCAGCTGTGCCGTCGTAACGAGGAGGCAGGTCCGGCTTGAACTTGCCGGGCCACGCGACGCTGCGTAGCTCGGTGGTGAAGGCACGGCAACCTGCTGTGGCCACGGGAGGCCTTGGGTGATGGAGAGCTTGGTCTTGCATGTCCCCACGCGCTGCAGCTGGGCCTTGACGTGCGGGGACAGGAGCAGGGTCGCGACGTGCTGGAGCAGGGAGCGCCCGGGCAGCTTCTTGCGGGCGAGGGACTTCTTGGCAGCTCTGCTCTTGCCGCGCTGGCACCTGATGGAGCGGGTTCCGCCCAGGGGCCATGCGCCTTGTAGCCATGGCGCCTTCTTGTGGAGGAGGCGGCCGGGGCGCCGCCAGAGCTTCGTCGCCCGCGCGGGGCGGGGTGCGGTGCAGCGGAGCGGACGGCGCAAGAGAGCCCCCTGCGGCGCAGACGAGCTCGGCGACGCGGTCGAGCCATTCTTCGTAGACGTCGTTGACGGGACAGTAGCGCAAGAGCTCATTTGCCGCGATGAGCGCAGCTCGAGCCTCCATGGGTGCGCGGAGCGCGGGGGACGAAGAACCAGTTGGGGTGAGCGAGGGAGTAGCGGTGCGGACGTCTTGCCGCACGGACGGATGCTGAGACGATGCTTGCTGCTCGTCCCCCGCCGGGCCGGTGGCGGCATTGATGAGAGGTGACGAGGAACGGCGAGGACGCCCGCCGACAGGAGCCGTTTGGGCGACGCAGGAAGCGAGAGCGGCCCGGCACTCGGCGCGGGCCCGACGAGCGTCAGACATGGGCGCGATGGTCGGAGGAGAACGGGGCGGTGGAAGACGAATTCCGGCGCAGCCCTACCTGGCGCGCCAAATGTCGGATTTCGGGTTCCGGCAGACCCTTGAGGTTCGAACACTGGGGTGCGCGTGGAGATTTCGCCTCCTACCTACCTGCACCCCTCCGCCTCGCTAAGATCTAAGCAATGGAAAGAACAACACGAATGACACAGGGTTTATACTGGTTCGGGCCACCGTTGTGGTGTAATACCCTACTCCAGTGTGTGGTGTGGTGGATTGCCTCTTGGGCTGATGATGATGAACAATACAAGGAAGAACAACCTCACGAGGGTCTGCTCTTGGCTGGGGCGATGAACTGCTGGGAGGAGTTCAGTCACCGTTCTCTCTCTCTCTCTCTCTCTCTCTCTCTCTCTCTCTCTCTCTCCTTCTCTTTTCCTTCTCTCGTCCTTTTTCTCTTCGTTCGTCCTTCTCTCGTTCTGTGGGTGGTTGGTCCTATTTATGGAGGCCCTGGTCCTCTTCCCAAATATCGAGCAGGAAGGGAGCCAACAATGGCGGGCTAATTTGAAGGGGGACAACTAGTACCAGCTATCCTGACAAAAGTAGTCTTCGCCTGCACAAAGCTCTGGTGGTGACGCCGTCTTGGGCTCCACAATGACCTTCGTCTTGCAGTCCTCCTGGTCTTGGTCTTGTTGCACCGAAATGGCAACCTTTGCCTGATGCCTCAGTACTCCGCGGCTGCGCTTGCTCCCTTGGCACCAAAGAGGAAAGGAGGACGCTGCGCGGGCTGGCACCCGCCTGGCGCCTTTGGTCGTCATGGCTTGCATCACGGGCACCTCATGTGGTACCCCGCCTTGCTCTCTCCGCCTCCTCGCGAGCCAGCCTGATGAGGCCGTGCCTAAGGAAGCTCTGCGTTGTCTGCCCCGCGAGGCTTGGCCCCTCGCGAGGGTCTTGGGTCTGTGTTGGTGAAGATGGGCCGTGCTGGGCCCCCCTTTTAGCCGCGCCGCAGGTCGCAGGCAGGCAAGTCTAGGTACCCCCATTCCCAAAACGCCGAAACATCGGTCTTTAATTTGTTAGAGTAATGTTTAGGTTAGCTAGCTCTATTTAATTGCTGAACTTGCTCGATTAAGAAGTGTGGGTGTGCTATAGTCTCCTTTGTGTACCCAAATTATGCAATGATGTTGATGACCACTGTAACCAGGGAAATTCGAACCAAATTTTTTGATGTTCATACTCATCACACATTGTCGACCACTATAACCAGGGAAATTCACTCCTTGCTTGCAGCTCCGCCTCCTCGTCGGCGACCCTCCTTCATGCTGCTCGGCCTTGTCTATCTAGGCAGGTAATCTACACCCGACCCCCATCCTCCTCCTCCTTCCACATCCCACATGCCCCGACCGCCGACGTGACACCTTCCACCTAAATCACCGACCCCTCCACCAAATAAGCGCCGCCCTAAGCCATGGTGCATGCAGTATAGCCAGGAGCTCAAGGAGCATTTGGCAGCGGAGAAGCAAATCACGGCCGCACGCGCGGATGAGGTCACGATGGCTGCCATTTGTGCCGACCCCTAGATCTTGGGGAGCACCTTGCCATTTGCTAGCTACGCCGGTTAAGCATGCTCGGTTTACCCGTTGCGTGTGCTGCTCCTGCCTTTCCTTAACAAATTCTAGTGAATTGTGCTATCTAATTTTACCATGCAATCTGCTACTCTAGTGTATATGTTCTATATGTCATGCAGTGTGGTGCTCACTTATTAACTGTTTGGTTAGTTAGTTGTCGTCTTTAATTAACTGTTTGGTTCAATTTTGCAAATGTGATGTTCAATTCTTTAGGCTGCAATTTTGTATTGTCTTCCATGTGAGAAATAAATCGAATCTATCTTTACAAAATACATGAGAAATGAATACAATTCTATATTCCCAAGTTGTCAAGCATGCTTGGTTTGGTTAACTGTCTGATCTTCTAGTATGTTATACATTGTGCAATGTGGTGTTCAGTTAACGCTTGGTTCATTTGTTGTGGTGTTTATTTAACCATTTGGTTCAATTCTGCAATGTGATTTTCAACAGTTGTGGGTGCATTTTGTTATTGTATACCATGTGATAAGTAAATCGAATTTGGCTGTACTAAATACATGAGAAACAAATACAATTGCTATATTTCCAAGTTTTTAAGCATGCTTGGTTTGGTTAACTGTCTTATCTTCTATTAGGAGCATGTTATATTGTGCTATGTGGTGCTCAGTTAACGTTTGGTTCATTTGTTGTGGTGTTTAGTTAATTGTTTGGTTCAGTTCTGTAATGCGATGTTTAATTATTGTGGGTGCATTATGTTATTGCATACCATGTGAGGAAAAATTGAATTTGGCTGTACTAAATACATGAGAAACAAATACAATTGCTATATTTCCAAGTTATTAAGCATGCTTGGCTTGGTTAACTGTCTGATCTTCTATCAGGAGTATGTTATATTGTGCAATGTGGTGCTCAGCTAATTTTTGGTTCATTTGTTGTGGTGTTTAGTTAACTGCTTGGCTCAATTCTGCAATGCAATGTCCAATTGTCGTGGGTAGAATTTTGTATTGTTGTGCATGTGAGGAATAAATTGAATTTTGCTGCACTTAATACATGAGAAACATATACAAGTTCTATATTTCCTAGTTGTTAATCATGCTTGTTTTGGATAAATAGGTTTTCCATGTGGCTTGAATTAATCTGATGAATCTGCAATGTGCTTATTTTTTAGCAACATATTTTACTGATAGCATGTGAACCCTCACTTAACCTGATGACTAACTACCTTATATGTGTTGCAGGGAAACAATGGGAAGCAATGAGGTTTACAATCGAGGTTAGCATGTAACATCCTGGATTTTTGCCCTTTTCTTTTTCCTTTGATTTTCTTGGATTTCCTGTTTTGATTTGCTTTTCCGTGTCTATGTGGTTCTGAAACTTGAGAATATCATGTCTTCCTAGATTTTATAGTGGCTTGTCAACCTCATCATCATCCCAAGATCATGTCATTTCCATCCTTGACCTAACCCAATATTCTTTTTATTGCAAACATTCCTTTTCTGATAAACGAATAACCCTTTAAAACCCTAGGTTGTGAAGCAACCTATATTTCCGCCACTCCCAAAATTCTCAAATAATTCTCATAAATTGTTTTGGTCCTACATGGTTCAAATATGGCAAAATATTTCCTTGCCATGTTCAAAAATACTCCTCCAATAATTCTTTTCCTATTCTGCCTTAAATGGCACTTTGCAAAGGAAGTGCTATTTACATTTGCTTGATTGACTCCAAACTTTTTGGACATCTTTTCCTGTCCATATAATTGCCTCATGCCAAAATTCAACTTAGCTTGCCTAGTAAATATTCCTGAGCAATTTTTCAAAGTTCCTGTCTAAGGGAAGCCTTTGTGAAGGAAGTGAAAGCTAGGAATATCCAAAAGAGTTGAAATTTGGCAGGGTACTTCATATGATCAAATCACGACTCTCCACCAAATGTGAGCTCACGTAACTTATCTATGTGATCCCAGCTCCAAATCTTAGTTTCTGGTAAGATTTTCAGTTTGTGAAGTAACTATATTTTATATTTCTTCAATTGAGCTGAAACTTTACCCGTACATGCTTCTACCTATATTAACTCCCTCCACCAAGTTTTAGCTCAATTAGGTAATCCATTTGCCCTGTGAAATTTTTCCAAGTTTCTGTCCAGAGCAAAGATATATGAAGCAAGTGTTATTTTGGCTCATCCAAATGGCATGAAACTTTTTGGGCATCTCCATATATTCAAATCATTGGGCCATGCCCAAATTCAGCTCAATCCCAATTTATATGTGAGTGCTACTTCATGTTTTGTATTTCTGTCCAGTTTGGTGGTTTGTACAGAAACCACTAGCTAAACTCCCCTTCTTGAGGTGAAACTTTGCCATCTTAATCACCTTAGTGTGTGATCATGACCAGAAAAATTATTTACCACGTTACAAGATGGTGTCACCACAACAAGTTACAAGCACCTTCCTGTTGATTTACTTTGGAGCTAAGTGCTAATCTCTTCTTTGCCCTTGGACCGATTTATTTCTTCATTCTGACTAAGGACACGATGGTCTATCTACTGGACATGGTCGGCCCGGCCAGAACGCGCCGTTTGCACCAGCGCCCGTTCTAATCATGCTGGCGTCACACACATTGCAAGCTCTGGCTCGGTCCGGCCACTGTTCTCATCTCCTCCCTCCTCGTCTTGATGTCCAACCATGTCCTGGAGCTTCCTCGTGATAGACTGCATCTCACTGCGTCGCTGCCTCGTCATGGTTCGCCTTAAATGCGTCGCAAACGCCATGCCCGTGCCATGCCCAGCCTCTGTCCACCACTAGAGCACTGCACAAGCTCACTAGAGTTGCTCTAGAGCCCTCCCCTCGGCTATATAAGCGTGCCCCGATCCCTCCCACAGCTCATTCACTCCTCATTTGCCTCCCTAGCCCACCAGAGTCCTCGGTCCCCTCTTCTTTTCGCTGGAGATCGCCATGGCCGCCTCGGTTCCTCCTCGGTTCTGGCGAACCTAGGCCCTCTCCTCTCCTCCCGAGCTATCCACGAGCTTCCCCTTGTCTCCACGAGTCGCTCCTACCCCTTGTTCATCGCCCGAGAGCACCGTGTCCGCGTGCCCTGAGTCTGGCTGCCGCCTCCACCTCAGCCCAGCCATCCGGAGCTCCTCCATCTCTCCCGACGCCGCCAACGCACTCCACACACATCGACAAGCATTCCCACCTCTTCCATTTGTTGCCGGAGCCACCAGATCCTCGCGCTCATCTCCACCATCACCGTCGGCGCCCCTCTGTTCCACTCACGGCGCCGTCTCTCCCACTCATCTCCGGCGCCTCCTTCCCCTCAGATCGGGTGCAACACTCCACCCTGAAGCCACCGGTGCTCGCGCCTTGGCCTGAGGTGGCCTGAGCCGGCGAGGCCATCACCGGCATCGCGGCCCCGCCCTTGCCTCCTTTGTTTCCATTGGGGTGCATCAGGAGGAAGAAGAGGACGAGCGCCCGTGCCCCCCTATCCCCTAGGCCCGACCGGGCAGTGGCCCAGGCGCCCCCGTTGACGTGTCAAGTGGACACATATTCCGGTTAGTGCGTGCTCAGTCCCCAAAAGCGTATTTCTTTCCTTCTTTGGCTAAAGTGCATTTCCTGTTAAGGGAAACGTATTTTTCGCTAGTGCGGCTCTAAATGCGTTTCCTTTTTCAGAAAACGTAAACTGCCCGAAGGCTTTTTCAGTTTTTCCACCAAGGGCCTGTTTGCTGAAGTTTATTCACAGATTGGTCCCTGATCTTCTACACCTCATAACTCCGCAACCTTAACTCCAATTGAGGTGAAACCAATGCTCACTTCATATCGTCAAGATCTTTTTGTTGGTACCATTTCCATAAAGTGTTCACACTGTGAAAATGACCATTATGTCCTTGCCTCTAATCAGCCCCCTCCGAGAAAGAACCGCCCGATGTTTCATTCCGCGGCTTCATCGCACTTCTTCCGGGAGTCTCCGTCACCCCCAGGCAGGCCACAACAACCACTTGCATGATAGTCATGCAGTAGCCATGGTTTTCAACTTGAATATTTAATAAATATTTGCTTGTTTTGATACAGTTATCTTTGTTCGGTGATGCTTATAGATCTGTGTTCACGTTCATACTATGCTCTTCTGCATCTTGTTATCCTGCACTTATTACTAGTATTATTGTTATCTATCATGCTTGATAGTAGTAGCAGTGTGTTCTTTCGGATGCATGTTTATGAGCTGTTATCTAGTGTTGTTGCTATGCATGTTACTTTGTATCCTGCCGGTTATATGCTTACTTGGTACTAGTCTGGATGAGTTCTTGCATGTTATTTATTTATTTATGATGCTAGTGGTCATGATATGCTCATGTGTAATGTTATGTCCATCAGCTTACCATGCCCATTTGGTTAATGTTTCATTATGGTTATGCTCGATGAATATGTTGTACGTCCATGCTTATGTTGATTCAAGTTCATGCATTGTTGTTGCATCATGTTATTTTAATGTGGCTCAGCCTATTGCATTCAAGTTTAACCAGACTTAATTGAACTTGAACAACTGTTGGCTGATTCATGGTGCCACCATATCGAGCTGACCAGTGCAACCACGCTTACCTAATGGGAAGGTCCTAACCGGGTCCATTGTCGTGCCTCTCACCAGTGCCTCCAACGAGGGAAGGTTATGGGTGCGCGCTACCCTGATCAGGCAGGCGGACATAAGCCTTGTGTGCCCGTAGTTTTTAGGCGCCTTTTTGTCCCCGTTTGGGACCATTTATGTTTTGCCACGACGGTGGCCGTTGGTGCCTTTGGTAGGCACGGGGCCACCCAGGACTGAACCCTGAGGGGGTGTTGGTCGGAGTGGCCGGGAGAGTGTCATGTCACACCCTAGCTAGTCATGCATCAGAGTGTGTGCATAATGTTTAAATTTCCATTTAATTTGAAATGGGGATCTGTGAAACCCCCAGAATCATTTTGAAAATGATCCAAATAAAAATTTCTCCAAAAAGGTCCAAGAAAATGCTCATGTTGCTCTCTGAAAATATTGGACAGAGATAAAAATCAAACCAATATTTTTAAGAGCTCATAGGTATTTATTTTGGGCATTTGGAATTAATGCATAATTATTTACATTGGAAATATATTATTTATATATATTAATATATGTCCAAATATTATGCCATTTATAAAGGAGCTCTGGAATAATATATCTAGCTCCTGCAAAAATTGGCATAAGTTAAATAAATGATTTAAATCAAAACAAATGTCAGAAATTAGAAAAACAGAAATAAATAACAGGAGGAGCTTACCTGGGCTACTCCACTGTGCGGCCCAGCCAGCTGGCTGGCCCAGCCAGCAGCCGGCCCAGCCCACCTCCCTCCTCTGTCGTCTTCGTCCCGACAGAGGGAGGGGAGTGTGGCCGGCGCGCGCGCGCGCCACCGCGCCACGCCACCTCTCTCCCTGCCTGCCTGCCCTCCCCTCCTCGCCTCGATGCCCCTGGACGACGCCACGCCCCCCCTGCTCTCTCTCACTCTCCCCCGGCTCTTCCCTCCTCTCCCTCGCTCTCTCTCTCACACGGCTGAACAACACCGTCGCCGCCGTTCGCCACAGCAGCCGTCTCCGGCCACCCCTCGCTCCCCCGACTAGCTCAGAAGCTCCGCCACGACCCCCTCTTCCTCCCCACCGCTCCACGGGTCCCCGGAAGCCCTGCATCGCCGCCACGTCGCCGTTCCCCTCTTCGGGCTCTGACCATCGTCACCGTCGAATTCGTCGTCTCCAGCGCGTCCCCGAGCCCGCTAACCATCCCTGCAGCTCCGCGGTGAGCCCCCGGATCGTTTCCCCCTTCTCCCCTGGTCTCTTCCGACCTCTAGGCCGTAGCCCCACCTTGGCCGAGAGCTCCACGCCGTCGGCGATGTCGCCGTCGTGGCCACGGTCACCGTAGCACCCAACCGAGCACACTATCGTGCTCCACACCTCACTAGGAGCACGCAGCACGCACTAACGCCTCCCCAAACCCCCTGCAACACCGATCCCGACCGCACCCGAACTCCGGCGGCCGCAGCCGAGCTCGCCGCCGTCGACTCCGGCCACCCCAGGCCCAGCCACGGCCACCGTTCGACGCGCGGGAGCAAGGGCTCTCCAACGAGCCCAAGCACGGCCTCGCCCGTGCCCTGTAGCGCGATCCCGCGTCGCGCCGCCGTCTCGGGCCTCGCCGGCGTCACGTCGCCGGTGGGTTTGACCCACTTTGACCACGGCAGGAACCCCCCCTGAGTCCCTGACAGGTGGGCCCAGCCCTGTAGCTAATTAGGATTAGTGCTAACCACTAATGGTTAACCCCCTGACACTGACAGTGGGCCCCCAGCGCCACTAACCCCTAATTAGGATTAAACTAACCCTGTTTAACCCCCCTGTCACTGACGTGTGGACCCCACACGTCAGGTTTGACCCCAGCCAGCCGTAGTTGACCACTGACGTCATGCTGACGTCATGCTGGCGCAATAATTATAATTTCTGGATTTAATCCAACTCAGGAAATTCCAGAATATTATTTAAACTTCAAAAATTCATAACTTTTATTCTGTAACTCCAAATTGGACAAATTATATATGAAAAATGATCAGAAAAATCCAATCTATCCATCTGTACTATTTTCATGCATGATCAAACAAGTTAAATTGATGTTTTAAGCAGAACAAGGAAAAGCACTTAAAGAGGCCATGTTTGAGTTTGAAATTTGAATCTTTGATTCAAATTTGTTCAAACCCTTCTGGTTTTAGTTGCATTAGTGCAACACACTCATATTGCCATGTTTCATGCATGCATCATATTGTCGCATATTGTTTGGTGATGTTTGTGCATCGCTGTCCCTTACGACAGGTTCTGCCTCCGAGGAGTACCGTGATTACCCTAACGAAGAACCCTATCAGTGCATCGAACCATCAGGCAAGCAACCAACCATTTGATCATATTGATACAATCCCATGTTCTCGCTCCTGCTCTCTTTTACTGCATTAAGACAACGCGTTTCAAACTGCTGTGTGCTACGGTAGCTGAACCCATTTCCTCTGCATGACCTGTCATTGCCACAGTAACTAGATGAAACCCACTAGCATGTGTAGGAGTGATTGAGCCATATGTATGTGTTGTTCCTACCCTGCTATGCCTGCTATGCTTAGAGTCGTGTCAGGTCTGGTTCATCTGGGTGATGGCTAGAGTGAAATGATTATGTCGGTAATGAGAGTGGTGTGGCGAACACGATTTGATAAAGGTATCGATGAGAGGCCATGTAGGAGTACATGGTGGGTTGTTTCATTGAAGCCGACCTTAAGCACTGAGATCTGTATGTGTGATTTAAGATACAGCTACTACCATGCATTGGGCCCTGAAATATGACCCCGCTCGACTTCTTATTCACCCTAGCTCTCTGTCCAGGAGTTGCAAGTAGTTTCTGGTGTTTGTAGCCTACTGGAGGCCGTGGACAGCGCTGACCGTAGGGGTGGGCTGTGATGCGGTAGGTACGTGGCCGGGTGTACCGAATACCCGTTAGGTATCTCGGGAACCCTGTTCACATCGTTCGGGGCCGTATGGGAAACCTCGGCCGGACTCCCTGCGGATGGAACCTGAATAGGCGATAAACCTGGACTAGAGGCTTAAGTGTTTAGGTAGGTCGTGGTCTACACCCACGTCGGCTTTCGCTTGAAGTCTGCCGAGCACATGTCGTGTGCAGACGCTAAGTGGTGGAAACATGTATGAAGAAGTACACCCCTGCAGGGTTAACATGATCTATTCGAATAGCCGCATCCGCGGTAAAGGACTACTTGGTTGCCTATATAGTTTATAGACAAGTAAATGGAAACTACTAAAAGCCTCAAGATAAGTGTGAGTGCCGAGGATGGCTCTTCCGTAGGAAGACGGAGGTGGATCCTCGGTAGTGTTTTGAAGTGGTGAGTAGTGGACTCGTGTGCGCAAAACCATTTCAAGTTGGAGTATCGTAGGATAGCCTAGCCAAGAGTCAAAGCTGGCTTGCTGCAATAACTCCACCAACCCTTCTTGATACTATGCATGTATGTAGGATCTGATGTAAGTCTTGCTGAGTACCTTTGTACTCATGTTGCTATAATCTACATTTTTACAGAAGACGCTGCAACCCCTTCTGATGGGTTCTATGTAGACGTTGACATCAACGAGTAGGCTAAAGACCCAGGTGGTGACCCTGAGCTTGTGATGGACCACGTAGTATAGCTAGGCTTTCCAAGCCTCTTTATTTTACTAGTTGCCTGTACTCAGACAATGTACTTCCGCTGCTGGTTTGTATGACTGTATGACTTGTATGTTGGGTCGTGAGACCCGTACCTTTGTGTATGTTATGTATGGCTCCCTGAGCCTTAAATAAAGTACTTATGTCGTAGAGTCATGTTGTGATGCTTCGTTGTATTTGCACATATCAAGCATATTGTGTGTATGATTGAAATGCTTGGTATGTGTGGGATCTGACTATCTAGTTGTTTATCTTTAGTAGCCTCTCTTACCGGGAAATGTCTCCTAGTGTTACCGCTGAGCCATGGTAGCTTGCTACTGCTCTGGAACACTTAGGCTGGCCAGCATGTGTCCTTCTTCGTTCCTGTGTCTGTCCCTTCGGGGAAATGTCACGCTTTGAGTACCGGAGTCCTGTTAGCCCGCTACAGCCCGGTTTACCGGAGTCCTGCTAGCCCAGTGCTACAGCCCGGACCCATTTGTTGATGACCGACACGTTCGGAGCTGGGTCATGGATGCCTGTCCCTGAAAGTCTGTGCCACTTTGGGTTTACGACTAGTCATGTCAGCCCGGGCTCTTTATCATATGGATGCTAGCGACACTATCATATACGTGAGCCAAAAGGCGCAAACGGTCCCGGGCAAAGGTAAGGCGACACCCGTGGGAATACCGTGCGTGAGGCCGCAAAGTGATATGAGGTGTTACCGGCTAGATCGATGTGACATCGAGTCGGGGTCCTGACAGCGTTGGCATCAGAGCCGGACTGCCTGTAGGTTCTCCAAGCCAAACCGGTCGATGTTGAGTCTAGAAATTCTTTAGTTATATGTAGGGGAATTGTTTGTGGGTTGGAACGTAAGGCTCTTTTTACTCCTTTATCTTATGACATTCTGATCTGAGTCAGTCCATTCTTCCACCGGGGGTTAAGGAATTAGGATCTGTTCTCTCTATCAGGATCACGAGTTACTAATCTGTAGTACCTTATAAGTTGATGGATTCAAGCCTAGTTCAGTTCTACTACCACCCTATGTTGTTAGAATGGTTTCAGAACTTTGACATGATGATGTTGAGTGTGTACGAAATCCTTTGTCAAATGTCTCAAAATCCTTTTTGAGCATTTACAGCTGTTATGCTGCCAAAATTTTGCTAGAAGTTCTAATGCCTTTGCATTATGATTGTGCTTTCAGATGGCCACTCGCGACCTCAATCAAGTGGTTCGCCTGACTCGATGCCTAGATGTACCCGGCCATACTGCCAAGTTGTTCAGGGTAATGACTGAGGCTGGATACCGCTGGTATCCCGAGTACACAGTCGAAGAGCAATTTCGGGACTTTAATCAAAGCCAGTATCTCTGCACTGTCAGGATATTTCCATCTTATCCTGGATCCACCGAGCCTCTTCACTGCTCCTATGGACTCGGGGTTACTATTGAGATGGCTGTGCAGGACGCCGCCTACTCTATGATGACCATTATGCGAGTCAGATATGGGTTATTTCGGGACTCTGATTTCTGGTATATGCCAGGATCACTTCCGGGAGCACAAGGGTATCTCCAGGCTATTTATGCTGACCCCACTCAGGAGGATTCACGGACTCGCACCACTGCTGAGATGCTCGAGGATAAGGACCGTGAAAATCGGGCCTTGAGGTTAGAGCTCTTCAATACCCGTGCTGACCACTGGGCCACTTTGACTCGGTTCGCACCGGCGGTGCAAGCTGGATTTTCAGATATGCGCGATCTCTATCCTGTGAGATCTGCTCTGCCAGACGTGATGGGTTGGCGTGATGTAGGAGGCATCACCCCACCTCGCGGTCCCCGCATGCCACCGTTTGTTGGTCCAAGGCCTCATCCTAGCCCCTATGGTCCACAAGCTCCGCGAGACCGCCTGTTTCCGGATGATCATGTTGAGCTCCCAGGCTATGGAGGTGACTTCTACGAGGACTACTACGGATCGGTCTGAGTTAGTGGTAGTATCACTAGTTCGCACTAGTTGTGTCTTCTATCGTCCCGCGTGACTCGTGGGATATGACCTAGTTTGTACTCTTCCGGAGGTGTAGAAAAATAATGTATAGGAGCTTGGAATGCCTCCGATGAGATGTAATCCTCTTTTCACCGTAATAGTACTTTGTTTGGTCTTGTACTAAACCCTGTATGGTGTGTATGACGATGGAATAAAGAAGCAGTTTCTGTATCTACCATGTCATACGGATGATCATCTTGCATTTCGAGTTATTCCTTACATTTTATATCCTATGTCGGATTTTTATCATCCTGACTAAATCATTGTCTTGTTTACCTAGGATGGTCAACACGCGCACTAACCCTGCTCCTCAAGAGCAGGCCGAAGGCAGTGAAGTCAGGGATGCAAATCTGCCTCATCCTCCTTCACTAGCCGAGGTTATGATGGAAGCTGAGAGAAACAAGCGGGAGACCAACCGTTTGTTGGAGCGTATTGAACAGAACACAGCACACCATCAGAGGACTAACGTGGTGTCACTCAGTGATTTTATCAAATTACATCCACCCACGTTCCACCACTCCGTCGAGCCTCTCGACGCTGATGACTGGCTTCGCAGTATCGCTCACAAACTGCGTTCCGCGCTGGTAGCGGAGGCTGACAAGGTCACCTTTGCTGCATATCATCTTGAAGGCCCCGCCAGTCTATGGTGGGAGAATTATGGAGCTATGCGCCCAGCGGGCCATGTCATTACTTGGGCTGAATTCAGCGAGGCTTTCCGTGAACATCACATTCCGGAGGGTCTCATGGACCGTAAACGTGAGGAATTCTGCAATTTCACCCAAGGCCGACTTTCTGTGGATGTTTATAGCAGGGAGTTTGGTAATCTCGCACGATATGCAACCGAGGAAGTTTCTACTGACGCCAAGAAGCAAGCAAGGTTCCGTAAGGGCCTTAGTCCTGAGCTTCGCCGCGACCTCCGTCTGCATGAGTGCACATCTTTTCAGAAACTTGTCAACAAAGCCATCAGTGCTGAAACTGGTCAGACTGACTATGACGCAACACGCAAGCATGGCCGTGATATGGGTTCCTCATCCGGTGCTGGTCCTCAGAAGCGCCGCGTGTGGGTACCCAACACCGCCCTGCCACCCAGGTTCACACCGAGGCCATCTTTCCAGGTGCCTCGCCCTGTTCAACAGTCTGCACCGACCAAGCCCTATGGGGGTCCAACTAACAATGCTCCTCCACGTACCGGTTCCGTGACTTGTTTCAAGTGTGGGGAATCTGGTCACTATATGCGTGAGTGTCCCCAGACCAACCCCAATCAATCTGCTAAAGCTGTTGGCCGTGGCAAGCCGACAGGAAAAATATTCCACGCCAAACCGGTCACCGCTACACGTGGCCATGTCAACTGTGTCTCTGCCGAAGAAGCTCAAGAGGATCCCAACGTCGTTCTCGGTACGCTTCTTGTAAATTGCCACCCGACATCTGTTCTTCTCGATACAGGAGCCTCTCATTCTTTTATATCCGAAAATTATGCTCGTTTGCATAACGTTGCATTCTGTGACATGCCATCCACTATGGAAATTTCTACTCCCGGGTCTAGATGGCAGACCTCTAGGGTAAGTTTTGGAAATGAAATCCAAGTCGACAGACTTGTTTTTCTTGCATCTTTGATATCCCTTAAATCTTCAGATAGTAATATCATTCTGGGTATGGACTGGATGTCAGCTCATCAAGCCAAAATTGATTGCTTCTCTAGGACTGTTCAACTCACCCATCCTTCGGGGAAGATAGTCAATGTCTTGACCCGAATAGCCAAGCGACAATTATATTCTCTTAACGCCAGCCCTTTGCCAGACCTTGAGGACATTCCGGTAGTCTGTGACTTCCCGGATGTCTTTCCAAAGGAATTGCCAGGTGTTCCACCTAATAGGGATGTTGAGTTCGTAATAGACCTCATTCCAGGAACCGTTCCGATTGCTAGAAGACCTTATAAGATGGCACCACTAGAACTAGCCGAGCTTAAGAAACAACTCGATGAGTCCTTGAAAAAGGGTTTCATCCGCCCTAGTTCATCTCCGTGGGCTTGCCCCGTCCTATTCGTCAAGAAGAAGGATGGTACGGACCGGATGGTTGTAGATTACCGACCTGTCAATTTGGTCACAATCAAGAACAAATATCCGCTTCCCAGGATCAACGACCTGTATGATCAGCTCGCTGGATCCTCAGTCTTCTCCAAGATGGATTTGAGGTTGGGATACCATCAAATCAAAATCAGAAACGGGGACATTCCTAAAACGGCCTTCGTTACTCGTTATGGCCAATACGAGTACACCGTCATGTCCTTCGGCTTAACCAACGCTCCAGCCACCTTTTCTCGGTTAATGAACTCAATCTTCATGGAGTATTTGGATAAATTCGTCGTTGTTTACCTCGATGATATACTCATCTACTCCAAGAACGAGGAAGAACATGCCGAACATCTAAGGCTAGTGTTGAAGAAACTTCGAGAGCATCGCCTTTATGCCAAATTTTCTAAATGTGAATTCTGGTTGTCAGAAGTGACCTATCTGGGTCATGTAATTTCTGGTAAAGGTATTGCTGTTAACCCTGAGCGAGTTCAAGCCGTCCTTAATTGGACTCCACCTGAATCGGTCAAGCAAGTTCGGAGTTTTCTAGGCTTAGCGAGCTATTGTCGTCGCTTTGTCGAGAACTTCTCCAAAGTTGCCAAACCCCTAACCGAACTCCTCAAGAAAGATAAGAAGTTTGAATGGACTCCACAATGTGAGCACAGTTTTCAAGAACTGAAAAGACGCCTGACCTCTGCTCCCGTACTGGTACCGCCAGACTTCTCCAAGGACTTTGTTATCTACTGCGACGCCTCGCGACAAGGACTAGGTTGCATTCTCATGCAAGATCGACACGTAATTGCCTACGCTTCACGGCAATTGCACCCACATGAGGAGAATTATCCTACTCATGATCTAGAGCTTGCAGCCGTAGTCTATGCACTTAAGACCTGGCGACATTACCTCCTCGGTAATCGTTGCGAAATATTCACTGATCACCAAAGTCTGAAGTACATCTTCACCCAACCGGATTTGAATCTCAGACAAAGGCGTTGGGTTGAATTGATCACCTACTTCGATTTAGGAATAACCTACACCCCAGGGAAAGCCAACGTCATGGCTGATGCGCTAAGTCGTAAATCTTATTGTAACAACCTGATGTTACAACAAAGTCAACCGCTTCTCCATGAGGAATTTCGGAAGCTAAACCTTCACATTGTTCCTCAAGGTTTTCTTTCCACCTTGGTGGCAAAACCTACTCTTACGGATCAAATCATCGCTGCCCAAAAGCGAGATAAGGGAATATCTAAAATCAAAGAGAACATTGCTAGCGGAGGTGCTAGTTGCTTCTCCTCAAATGATCATGGTGTTGTGTACTTTGAGAACCGTCTAGTGGTTCCCAAGAACCAGCATCTACGGCAGTTGATCCTTAAGGAGGCTCATGAATCTCCTCTCACCATTCATCCCGGTAGTACTAAGATGTATCAGGACCTACGCCAGAGGTTCTGGTGGACTAGGATGAAGAGAGAAATTGCTCAGTATATTGCTAACTGCGACTTCTGTCGTCGTGTAAAAGCAGAGCGTCAACGGCCTGCTGGCACCCTTCAACCCTTAGCTATTCCTGAATGGAAATGGGATAAAATTGGTATGGATTTCATTACCGGTTTTCCCAGGACCAAGAGAGGGAATAATGCTATTTTCGTCGTGGTCGATCGTCTTTCCAAAGTAGCCCATTTCTTGCCTGTTCGTGAGAGTATAACCGCTAGTCAGCTGGCAGACTTATACATCTCCCGTATAGTGTCCCTCCATGGTGTTCCTTTGGAAATTTACTCGGATCGAGGAAGTCTTTTCACCTCTCGATTTTGGGAAAGTTTCCAAAATGCTATGGGGACTCGTCTCTCCTTTAGCACCGCCTTCCACCCTCAGTCGAGTGGTCAAGTGGAACGCGTCAACCAGATTCTAGAAGACATGCTTCGAGCCTCTGTTATCTCATTCGGAATGGACTGGGAGAAGTGCCTTCCATTTGCCGAATTAGCTTACAACAACAGCTATCAATCTAGCTTGGGTAAAGCCCCTTTTGAAGTTCTCTATGGACGACGGTGTTGAACACCCCTTAACTGGTCAGAGACCGGGGAAAGACAATTCTTTGGCCCGGACATGATTCAGGAAGCAGAAGAACAAGTTCGCATCGTTCGTGAAAAGTTGAAAACAGCCCAATCTCGTCAAAAGAGTCAATATGACCGAAGACATAAGGCTATGACTTTCGAGGTTGACGAGAAGGCTTATCTTCGGGTCACCCCTCTGAAGGGAACCCATCGTTTCGGTATCAAAGGCAAATTGGCTCCTCGTTACATTGGACCTTTTCGCATTCTCGCCAAACGAGGAGAAGTTGCCTACCAGTTGGAACTACCTCCGCACCTCTCCAGAGTCCACGATGTCTTCCACGTTTCTCAACTCAGGCGTTGCTTCTCGGATCCTATCCGTGAAGTGGACCACGAAACGCTTGATCTCCAAGATAATCTTACATATCGAGAGTACCCCATTCGTATCCTCGATCAGGCCGAACGTACCACCCGACGCCAGAATATCAAGTTTCTCAAAGTTCAATGGTCGCACCATTCTGAAGATGAAACAACTTGGGAAAGGGAGGATCGTCTTCGACTCGAATATCCCGCCTTCTTTCCGGAGGAACCCAAATCTCGGGACGAGATTCTTTTGAGTGGGGGTGAGTTGTCACACCCTAGCTAGTCATGCATCAGAGTGTGTGCATCATGTTTAAATTTCCATTTAATTTGAAATGGGGATCTGTGAAACCCTCAGAATCATTTTGAAAATGATCCAAATAAAAATTTCTCCAAAAAGGTCCAAGAAAATGCTCATGTTGCTCTCTGAAAATATTGGACAGAGATAAAAATCAAACCAATATTTTTAAGAGCTCATAGGTATTTATTTTGGGCATTTGGAATTAATGCATAATTATTTGCATTGGAAATATATTATTTATATATATTAATATATGTCCAAATATTATGCCATTTATAAAGGAGCTCTGGAATAATATATCTAGCTCCTGCAAAAATTGGCATAAGTTAAATAAATGATTTAATATATTATTTAAATCAAAACAAATGTCAGAAATTAGAAAAACAGAAATAAATAACAGGAGGAGCTTACCTGGGCTCCTCCACTGTGCGGCCCAGCCAGCTGGCTGGCCCAGCCAGCAGCCGGCCCAGCCCACCTCCCTCCTCTGTCGTCTTCGTCCCGACAGAGGGAGGGGAGTGTGGCTGGCGCGCGCGCGCGCCACCGCGCCACGCCACCTCTCTCCCTGCCTGCCTGCCCTCCCCTCCTCGCCTCGATGCCCCTGGACGACGCCACGCCTCCCCCCTGCTCTCTCTCACTCTCCCCCGGCTCTTCCCTCCTCTCCCTCGCTCTCTCTCTCACACGGCCGAACACCACCGTTGCCGCCGTTCGCCACAGCAGCCGTCTCCGGCCACCCCTCGCTCCCCCGACTAGCTCAGAAGCTCCGCCACGACCCCCTCTTCCTCCCCACCGCTCCACGGGTCCCCGGAAGCCCTGCATCGCCGCCACGTCGCCGTTCCCCTCTTCGGGCTCCGACCATCGTCGCCGTCGAATTCGTCGTCTCCAGCGCGTCCCCGAGCCCGCTAACCATCCCTGCAGCTCCGCGGTGAGCCCCCGGATCGTTTCCCCCTTCTCCCCTGGTCTCTTCCGACCTCTAGGCCGTAGCCCCACCTTGGCCGAGAGCTCCACGCCGCCGGCGATGTCGCCGTCGTGGCCACGGTCACCGTAGCACCCAACCGAGCACACTATCGTGCTCCACACCTCACTAGGAGCACGCAGCACGCACTAACGCCTCCCCAAACCCCCTGCAACACCGATCCCAACCGCACCCGAACTCCGGCGGCCGCAGCCGAGCTCGCCGCCGTCGACTCCGGCCACCCCAGGCCTAGCCACGGCCACCGTTCGACGCGCGGGAGCAAGGGCTCTCCAACGAGCCCAAGCACGGCCTCGCCCGTGCCCTGTAGCGCGATCCCGCGTCGCGCCGCCGTCTCGGGCCTCGCCGGCGTCACATCGCCGGTGGGTTTGACCCACTTTGACCACGGCAGGAACCCCCCCTGAGTCCCTGATAGGTGGGCCCAGCCCTGTAGCTAATTAGGATTAGTGCTAACCACTAATGGTTAACCCCCTGACACTGACAGTGGGCCCCCAGCGCCACTAACCCCTAATTAGGATTAAACTAACCCTGTTTAACCCCCCCTGTCACTGACGTGTGGACCCCACACGTCAGGTTTGACCCCAGCCAGCCGTAGTTGACCACTGACGTCATGCTGACGTCATGCTGGCGCAATAATTATAATTTCTGGATTTAATCCAACTCAGGAAATTCCAGAATATTATTTAAACTTCAAAAATTCATAACTTTTATTCTGTAACTCCAAATTGGACAAATTATATATGAAAAATGATCAGAAAAATCCAATCTATCCATATGTACTATTTTCATGCATGATCAAACAAGTTAAATTGATGTTTTAAGCAGAACAAGGAAAAGCACTTAAAGAGGCCATGTTTGAGTTTGAAATTTGAATCTTTGATTCAAATTTGTTCAAACCCTTCTGGTTTTAGTTGCATTAGTCCAACACACTCATATTGCCATGTTTCATGCATGCATCATATTGTCGCATATTGTTTGGTGATGTTTGTGCATCGCTGTCCCTTACGACAGGTTCTGCCTCCGAGGAGTACCGTGATTACCCTAACGAAGAACCCTATCAGTGCATCGAACCATCAGGCAAGCAACCAACCATTTGATCATATCGATACAATCCCATGTTCTCGCTCCTGCTCTCTTTTACTGCATTAAGACAACGCGTTTCAAACTGCTGTGTGCTACGGTAGCTGAACCCATTTCCTCTGCATGACCTGTCATTGCCACAGTAACTAGATGAAACCCACTAGCATGTGTAGGAGTGATTGAGCCATATGTATGTGTTGTTCCTACCCTGCTATGCTTAGAGTCGTGTCAGGTCTGGTTCATCTGGGTGATGGCTAGAGTGAAATGATTATGTCGGTAATGAGAGTGGTGTGGTGAACACGATTTTATAAAGGTATCGATGAGAGGCCATGTAGGAGTACATGGTGGGTTGTTTCATTGAAGCCGACCTTAAGCACTGAGATCTGTATGTGTGATTTAAGATACAGCTACTACCATGCATTGGGCCCTGAAATATGACCCCGCTCGACTTCTTATTCACCCTAGCTCTCTGTCCAGGAGTTGCAAGTAGTTTCTGGTGTTTGTAGCCTACTGGAGGCCGTGGACAGCGCTGACCGTAGGGGTGGGCTGTGATGCGGTAGGTACGTGGCCGGGTGTACCGAATACCCGTTAGGTATCTCGGGAACCCTGTTCACATCGTTCGGGGCCGTATGGGAAACCTCGGCCGGACTCCCTGCGGATGGAACCTGAATAGGCGATAAACCTGGACTAGAGGCTTAAGTGTTTAGGTAGGTCATGGTCTACACCCACGTCGGCTTTCGCTTGAAGTCTGCCGAGCACATGTCGTGTGCAGACGCTAAGTGGTGGAAACATGTATGAAGAAGTACACCCCTGCAGGGTTAACATGATCTATTCGAATAGCTGCGTCCGCGGTAAAGGACTACTTGGTTGCCTATACAGTTCATAGACAAGTAAATGGAAACTACTAAAAGCCTCAAGATAAGTGTGAGTGCCGAGGATGGCTCTTCCGTAGGAAGACGGAGGTGGATCCTCGGTAGTGTTTTGAAGTGGTGAGTAGTGGACTCGTGTGCGCAAAACCATTTCAAGTTGGAGTATCGTAGGATAGCCTAGCCAAGAGTCAAAGCTGGCTTGCTGCAATAACTCCACCAACCCTTCTTGATACTATGCATGTATGTAGGATCTGATGTAAGTCTTGTTGAGTACCTTTGTACTCATGTTGCTATAATCTACATTTTTACAGAAGACGCTGCAACCCCTTCTGATGGGTTCTATGTAGACGTTGACATCAACGAGTAGGCTAAAGACCCAGGTGGTGACCCTGAGCTTGTGATGGACCACGTAGTATAGCTAGGCTTTCCAAGCCTCTTTATTTTACTAGTTGCCTGTACTCAGACAATGTACTTCCGCTGCTGGTTTGTATGACTGTATGACTTGTATGTTGGGTCGTGAGACCCGTACCTTTGTGTATGTTATGTATGGCTCCCTGAGCCTTAAATAAAGTACTTATGTCGTAGAGTCATGTTGTGATGCTTCGTTGTATTTGCACATATAAAGCATATTGTGTGTATGATTGAAATGCTTGGTATGTGTGGGATCTGACTATCTAGTTGTTTATCTTTAGTAGCCTCTCTTACCGGGAAATGTCTCCTAGTGTTACCGCTGAGCCATGGTAGCTTGCTACTGCTCTGGAACACTTAGGCTGGCCGGCATGTGTCCTTCTTCGTTCCTGTGTCTGTCCCTTCGGGGAAATGTCACGCTTTGAGTACCGGAGTCCTGTTAGCCCGCTACAGCCCGGTTTACCGGAGTCCTGCTAGCCCAGTGCTACAGCCCGGACCCATTTGCTGATGACCGACACGTTCGGAGCTGGGTCATGGATGCCTGTCCCTGTAAGTCTGTGCCACTTTGGGTTTACGACTAGTCATGTCAACCCGGGCTCTTTATCATATGGATGCTAGCGACACTATCATATACGTGAGCCAAAAGGCGCAAACGGTCCCGGGCAAAGGTAAGGCGACACCCGTGGGAATACCGTGCGTGAGGCCGCAAAGTGATATGAGGTGTTACCGGCTAGATCGATGTGACATCGAGTCGGGGTCCTGACATGTCATGGCAGTAGGATGGTTTTGTCGGAACACCGTTGGTCCACCCGAATGGGAGTGCGAGGCCATGGGTTCCGTGGTGTGGGTACAATGTGCTAACCTCTGCAGAGTGTGTATTAAATCTATCAATAGCCATGCCCGCGAATAAGGGCCCAATTCGTGTTGGTCACACTATGGTCAATAGTAATAATAATAATGATGTTCTTAACAACAACCCCGGTTCGATGATGAGATAAGTTGGTTCTGTGATCCGTGAATGATCACCGTTTGGTTACGAGGTAACCCATTGAGCCAAGAATGGTTCCGCTGTGATCGTGAGATGATCACCGTGGTATCGAGGATACCAAGTTGATAAGTATTCGTGATGTTGTGCGAGAATCGTGGGTAAAGATCAAGCTCCTTGTGGTCATTTAATGATTACTATTTACTACGGTATTGTTTATACCAAGGTTGATTTGATCCTGAGATGATCGTGTAATGTCCAAGGTTCATAGGTGATGCATATGATGGTTACGAGGTAACCCAAGCAGAATAAGTGGTGCATGATAATGTCATCATGTTGCATGATAGTGTCATCATGTTTATATGTTCATGCCATGCTCCTATTGGTCTAGCTGTAGCATGTTGTTCATGCCATGTTATCTTGATGATCTCATGATAATTCCTGCTTAACCTGTAATTGCCATGCTGTTGTTTGTCTTGAATGCTTCTGGTTATTGTGAGCTTGCAAGTACATTCAATGTACTGACCTGGCATGTCATGCCAGTTTGCAGGTCGTGCCTAGATTGCTTGCTTGTTTGGTGTGGTTCCTGTGTTCGTGAGCTAGGATAAACGTTCCAGCCAGAGTCCCTGAAGATTGGAGCCCATCATCGCTGTTCGTTGTTCCGCTGCTAGTAGTTGTTCCGCTACCTCGAGTTGTTATCTGCTTGTATAGAGCAAGCGTGGTTGGCGTAGTGTCGCCGTGCCAATGTTATTCATTGTAATATCGGAACCCTTGTATTCATATTCGTGTTGTAATAGAGAGCTGGTTTGTTCTATGCTAAGAAGTGTCGTATTCTAGAAGACTTCACCTCATTCTCTGGGCTGGAATACGGGGTGTTCTGGTTTTCTCTGAGCCGGGGTGCCACATAGCACATGCATGGTCTGTTGTCTAATAGCTCATTATTGTGCAATTACAGGAACCATTCTAATATTTAGGTTTTTAACAATTGGTCTTGCACATGTAGGTCCCGCCGTCACAGGTTTTGACCCACTGTTCGACCCTTTTTACATATGGGAAAATGAGTTGTCCATGAATATCAATCAAGTCAAGAAACTCAGAAAGATTGTTAGGATAAACAAATTAGCGAAAAAAAACAACAAGATCTTTGTCTGCACAATGAAGAAGACATCAGTTCACTAAAAGATGGTACTAACTATTATACCTTGCATTTTTTATTCCTTTGCCCCATTTCCAATATAGAGAAGATATTTTTGCACATCCTTGTTTTCAGGCCTTTCCAAAGCAGTTCATTGATGATTACCTCTTAAACCACCTCTATGGCCAGGAGGCGAGGAAGGTTTTCATACAACACCCACGGTTCAATATTGAAGTGTTCCTGAAGAGGACGAAGGATGGACGGTCAATCATCCACAGGCACATGCCTAAAGTTGCAAAGACCTTCAACATCAATGAAGGCTCAATATTCAGCTTCCGCTTTAGTAGTTTTCCAGATGGGATGCATCTATCTATGTGCTGTCTATGATGCTAATTTTGAAAGGTTCTAGATTTTGCATGTGAAACTTGGTGCCGGTGTAGTTGTGTAATGGGGTAGCTGAGTGCTGAAGCTATATGACGTTGTGCTCTGAAGTATTTCAATTATGAAATCCTTCTTCCTTAATATGGAAATGAAATATATTATGTGCTTAATATGAATGTCAACTAGATTAATAAATGTATTATTAATAATAGGGCAAATAGCCCACTAATGGACAATTAGCCTACTAATTGGGGTTTTCTATTCCAAACGGTTATTGTGAAAACACCATGGGCGATGACCTCAAGCAACACACACAGCTTCTAGGAATAAACTGCGTCTGATCAATGAACAATCACACACGACATCCTCTTGAAAACTGTTTGCGTTAGGCCACCTTGCGGAAACATTTACCACATAAAAACTGTGTGTGATGGACATCCTTTGCCACACAGTTTCTTCTACGCACCGTGTGCGATGCATTCAATAACACAAACGATAAAATTGTTAATATCATATGCAATGGCAACGCTATCACAAATGATTTAACGGGGAAAATTGTGTGTGATGTACCTGTGAATGGAAACGTTTTCCATTAAGCGACTGTGTGGGATGTATATATGAATGAAAACGTTTAGCAGGGACTGACTGTGTGGGATGTATTTTCGACCAGAAATGATTTTGTGTGTATAATTGTATTTTTTAGCACTACTGTATGTATAATCGTATTTGATCGCCCGCCGGTCGCACACGGCCTCATTTTGCCGAGCATGTGTGTGCCAGGAGGGCATACCCCCGACGGTTTCTGAGTCGTGTGGGAAGGACCCCCTATCACAGTCAATCACTAGGTGATGGTACAGAACACCGTCGCGGAAAGGGGTTAAAAACCGTTGAGTCTAGCAACCCATCATCTAATAACTACTCCACAATGCTTTCCCTTATGCCCAAACATGGTGAAGTTTCATGTAGTCGATGTTCACATAACACCACTAAGGGAATCACAACATCAAAATATCAAACTAATATCAAATTCACATGATCACTTGCAACATGACTTGTCCTGTGTTCTCAAGAACAAAAGGAACTACTCACAAATAATATTCATCCTCAAGATCAGAGGAGTAATAAATATCATAATGGATCTAAACATATAATCTTCCACCAAATAAACCAACTAACATCAACTACAAGATGAAATCAACACTACTAGTCACCCACATGTACCAATATGAGGTTTTGATACAAGATTGAACACAAGAGATGAACTAGGGTTTTGAGATGAGATGATGCTAGTGAATATGTTGATGACGATTGATCCTCCCAAGGTGAGAGGGTTGTTGGTGATGACGATGGCTTTGATTTCCCCCTCCTAGAGGGAAGTGTCCCCGACGGAATCGCTCCGCCGGAGAGCAAAAGTGCCCCTGCCCAACTCCCGCCTCGAGGCGGCGATGCTCTGTCCCGAAAGTCCTCTCCTTATTTTTTCTAGGTCAAAGACCTTAGGTACCAGAAGATGGGCACCAGAGATGGGCTAGGTCCCCCACTACCCACCAGGGTGCGCCAGGGGGGCAGGTGCACCCTAGTGCCTAGTGGGCACCTGGGTGGCCCCTTCTGGTGTTCCTTTTCTCCAATATTTTTTGTATATTCCAAAACAATTCTTCGTAAAATTTCAGCTCATTTGGAGATGTGCAGAATAGGTATCTCTGTCATAGCTTTTTCAGGTCCAGAATTCCAGCTACCGATATTCTCCCTCTTTGTGTAAACCTTGCATATTATGAGAGAAAAGGCATTAGAATTACTCTACAGAGTTTTATACTGAATAACAACACTATAAATAACAGTAGGAAACATGGTGCAAAATGGACGTATTATCTCTCCCAAGCTTAGACGTCGCTTGTCCTGAAGCAAAAGCCGATATCAAAAATCATGTCCACATGTTTAGAGAGAGAGAGAGGTGTAGACAAAAACAAAATACAGACATAGTAGCATCATGCTTATTATTATAACAACAATAAACTTCATCATAAAACTACTCATGAGAAAGTAAGAATTCATCACAACATCGAAGAAACTTTATTGAAAACCAACAAACTATGTTCTCAGTCAACTTTGCAATTGCAATTCATCATGTTTTTAGGAAGGGTCTCGTATCGAAGCCTTTTGGCAAGTCCACATACTCAACTATCATTTAGTCTTCTATGATTGCTAACACTCACATCATATATATGGAACAAAAAGTTTTAGCCAGACACATAGAAAGATAGGGGCTTATAGTTTTGCCTCCCAACTTATTCACCTCGAGGGTGATGTCAACAATAATAACTCATGATCACTCATATCCCACTGGATATATGTGCCTAGATCTTTCCCCACCACATGATGCTTTTAAAATAGAAAACTAAAAAGGAGTAGAGGAGAATAGTATTGTCTCTTGCATAAAAGTAAATACATAAAAGTAAAAGATAGGCCCTTCGCAGAGGGAAGTAGAGGTTGTCATGCGCTTTTATTTTCGGATGCACAAGCTCTTAGTGCAAGACAATGTCACATTATATTGCCCCTTATGATAGCAACCTTTATTATGCAGTCCGTCACTTTTATTACTTTGCCATCACAAGTTCGTACAATGCTTATTTTCCCTTACACTAAAAGATCATACATATTTAGAAGCCATTATTATTTCCTTATGCACCGATGACAACTTACTTGAAGGATCTTATTCAATCCATAGGATGGTATAGTGGACTCTCATAACTTGAGATTGGGTTTAAGGGCTTTGGATGCACAAGTAGTATCTGTACTTAGTGCAGATTTTTGGCTAGCAAAGATATTGAGCAAGCACCACATGTTGGAGGATCTATGGCAATATAACTTCTATGTGAATATGAACAAACATAAATCATTATGTTGTCTTCCTTGTCCAACGTCAACAATTTGGCATAAAATATTTAATGGAGCTCACAATCATAAGAGATGTCCAAGATATTATATTTGCATGTGGATCTTCTCTTCTCTTATTAATTCTTTCATGAATTGCATCATTGACCAATGCTATGTTTGTCATTACTTTCCATAAGATTAGCATATGATCTTTTCATTATTTCCTTTATTTCGATTGAAACAAAAAGATAAAGAAGCAAAAACTCAAACTGATCTTTATTATATAACTCTCACTCGATTACATAGATAGATAGATCACGAAACTAGCACTCGGAAATAGACCATACTAAACTTTTATTCTACTAAATGATGAAACAACTAAAGATCGAACTAAGATAGGTAAAGGTAATAAAAGTGATGGCGATATGATACTGGGGCACCTCCCCCACGCTTGGCACAAGCCAAGGGGAGTGCCCATAACCGTGTGTTTAAGTCTCCTTCTTTGGTGGTGGTGGTGGTGTTGAGGAAGTAGCATTTCTCCCATTGCAAGAAAAACCAATCTAGTTGGCCAAACCAAACCGATAGTTCGAAGAGAATTACAAAGATATAAAATCATGCATAAAAGAATTCAGAGAAGATTCAAATAATATTCATAGATAAGCTGATCATAAATCCACAATTCATTGGATCTCGGCAAATACACCGCAAAAAGTATTACATCGAATAGACCTCTAAGAACATCAAGGAGAACATGGTATTGAGAATCAAAGAGAGAGAAGAAGCCATCTAGCTACTAGCTATGGACCCGTAGGTCTGTGGTAAACTACTCATGCTTCATTGGAAGGGCAATAGAGTTGATGTAGAAGCCCTCCATGATCAAACCCCCCCTACGGCAGGGTGCCGGAAAAGGTCCCTAGATGGGATCTCACGGGTACAGAAGGTTGCGGAGGTGGAAAAGTATTTCCGTGGATGCCTCTGATAGTTTGGGGATATATGGGAATATATAGGCGAAAGAATTAGGTCAGGAGGTGCACGAGGGGCCCACAAGGGTGGGGGTGCGCCCTACCCCCTGGGCGGCGCCATCTATCCTTGTGGCCTCCTTGTGGCTCGTCCGACTTCATCTCCAAGTCTCCTGGTTTTCTTCGGGTCCAAGAAAAACCATCGCGAAGGTTTTATTCCGTTTGGACTCCGTTTGGTATTCCTTTTCTGCGAAAATCAAAAACAGGAACTAGCACTGGGCTCTAGGTTAATAGGTTAGTCCCAAAAATAATATAAAATAGCATATTAAAGCATATAAAACATCCAAATAGATAATGTAATAGCATGGTACAATCAAAAATTATAGATACGTTGGAGACGTATCAAGCATCCCCAAGCTTAATTCCTGCTCGTCATCAAGTAGGTAAATGATAAAAATGGAATTTTTGATGTGGAATGCTACCTAACATATTTATCCATGTAATTTCTTTATCGTGGCATGAATTTTCAGATCTGTAAGATTCAAAACAAAAGTTTAATATTGACATAAAAACAATAGTACTTCAAGCATACTAACAAGGCAATTATGTCTTCTCAAAATAACATGGCCAAAGAAAGCTTATCCCTACAAACCATACAGTCTAGCTATGCTCCATGTTCATCACACAAAATATTCAGATCATGCACAACCCCGATGACAAGCCAAGTAGTTGTTTCATACTTTTGATGTTCTCACACTTTTTCAACTTTCACGCAATACATGAGCGTGAGCCATGGACATAGCACTATAGGTGGAATAGAAGGTGGTTGTGGAGAAGACAAAAAGAAGGAGATAGTCTCACATCAACTAGGCGTATCAACGGGCTATGGAGATGCCCATCAATAGATATCAATGTGAGCGAGTAGGGATTGCCATGCAACGGATGCACTAGAGGTATAAGTTTATGAAAGCTCAAAAGAAAACTAAGTGGGTGTGCATCCAACTCGCTTGCTAATGAAGACCTAGGGAAATTTGAGGAAGCCTATCATTGGAATATACAAGCCAAATTCTATAATGAAAATTTCCCTCTAGTATATGAAAGTGACAACATAGGAGACTCTCTATCATGAAGATCATGGTGCTACTTTGAAGCACACGTGTGGTACAAGGATAGTAGCATTGCCCCTTCTCTCTTTTCTCTCATTTCTTTATTTGGGCCTGCTCATTTTTTTGGCCTATTTTTTTTTGTCCGGAGTCTCATCCCGACTCGTGGGGGAATCATTGTCTCCATCATCCTTTCTTCACATGTGACAGTGCTTTAATAATGATGATCATCACACTTTTATTTACTTACAACTCAAGAATTACAACTCGATACTTAGAATAAAATATGACTCTATATGAATGCCTTCGGTGGTGTACCGGGATGTGCAATGAATCAAGAGTGACATGTATGAAAGAATTATGAATAGTGGCTTTGCCACAAATACGATGTCAACTACATGATCATGCAAAGCAATATGACAATGATGGAGCGTGTCATAATAAATGGAATGGTGGAAAGTTGCATGGAAATATATCTCGGAATGGCTATGGAAATGCCATAACAGGTAGGTATGGTGGCTGTTTTGAGGAAGGTATATGGTTGGTTTATGGTTCCGATGAAAGTTGCACGGTACTAGAGAGGCTAGCAATGGTGGAAGGGTGTGAGTGCGTATAATCCATGGAGTCAACATTAGTCATAAAGAAATCACATACTTATTGCAAAAATATATTAGTTATTGAAACAAAGTACTACGCGCATTATTTTAAGGGGATAAATTTGTAGGAAAAGACCATCGCTCGTCCTGGACTGCCACTCATAAGGAAGATAGTCAATAAATAAATCATGCTCCGACTTCATCACATAACGGCTCACCATACGTGCATGCTACTGGAATCACAAACTTTAACACAAGTATTTCTCAAATTCACAATTACTCACTAGCATAACCCTAATATCACCATCTTCATATCTCAAAACAATCATAAGGAATGAAACTTCTCATAGTATTCAATGCACTTTATATGAAAGTTTTTATTATATCCCTCTTGGATGCCTATCATATTAGGACTAAATTTGTAACCAAAGCAAATTACCATGCTGTTTTAAAGACTCTCAAAAATAATGCAAGTGAAGCATGAGAGTTCATCAATTTATATAAAATAAAACCACCGCCATGCTCTAAAAACATATAAGTGAAGCACTAGAGCAAACTTGCCTAGCTCAAAAGATATAAGTGAAGCACATAGAGTACTCTAGTAAATCACGATTCATGCGCGTCCCTGTCAAAAACAGAACATTCTGTAGTAATCTAGATAGTTCAAATACTTCTGTAACTCCAAAAATTCTGAAACAGTAGGAAAACAGGGGCAATTTGTATATCAATCTTTTGTAAAAAATTCATAATTTTATCACGCTTCTTTGTTTTTTAAAAATTCTGGGACTGGGCGCAAAAGTTTTTGCTTTTCAGCAAGATCAAATCAACTATCACCGTAAGCTATCCCAAAGGTCTTACTTGGCACAAAAGCTAACTAAAACAGAAAACCACATATAACCAGAGGCTAGATGAATTATTTAATGCAAAACAGAACCTAAAAATAAAAAACAAAAACAAAATTGGGTTGCCTCCCAATAAGCGCTATTGTTTAACGCCCTTAGCTTGGCATAAAACACGAATAGATCTAGGTATTGTCATCGTTGGTATGCAATCCGTAAGTAGCTCTCATAATAGATTCATAAGGCAATTTAATTTTCTTTCTTGGAAAGTGTTCCATGCCCTTCCTTAACAGAGATTTAAATCTAATGTTTCCTTCTTTCATATCAAGAATTGGACCACCCGTTCTAAGGAAAGTTCTACCAAGAATAATAGGACACGCAGGATTGCAATCTATATCAAGAACAATGAAATCTACAGGCACATAATTCCTATTCGCAACAATAAGAACATCATTAATCCTTCCCATAGGTTTCTTAATAGTGGAATCCACAAGATGCAAATTTAAAGAACAATCATCAAATTTACAGAAACCTAACACATCACATAAAGTTTTTTGAATCGTGGAAATGCTAGGACCCAAATCAGACAAAGCATGGCACACATAATCTTTAATCTTAATCTTAATAGTAGGTTCTCACTCATCATAAATTTTTCTAGGGATAGAAACTTCCAATTCAAGCTTTTCTTCAAAAGATTGCATCATAGAATCAATGATATGTTTAGTAAAAGCTTTGTTTTGATTATAAGCATGAGGAGAATTCAACATGGATTGCAACAAGGAAACACAATTTATTAAAGAACAATTAACATAATTAAATTCCTTGAAATCCAAAAGAGTGGGTTCATTGCTACTTAAAGTTTTGACCCATCCAATCCTACTTTTATCAATTTTTGCATCAAGATCTAAAAACTCCAAATCATTGGGACGCCTTTTAACTAAAGTTGACTCATCTCCAGTCCCATATTTATCAAGATTTATATTGGAAAACAAAGATTCAATAGGAGTCACATCAATCACTTTAAGATCTTCATCATTATTTAAAGATTCTGGTTTAGCGGCCATCTTATTTACCAAGGTAGCTTGTTTATCAGAAATTTGGTCTACTAAATTTTCAAGATGAGCAAACTGAGATTTCAAACCATAAAATTCCTTAGACATATCATCGAGCTCTTTATTCATGTACTCCATAAAACTTTTCTGCTCCTTGAGCTTGTTTCTAAAGAAATCATTATATTCAAATTGCGAAGACATGAAGCTCCAAACATTATTTTAAATTTCTTCTAACCTCCTAAAGTGAAGATCAACATTCTTTGGTTTAGTCATCGTGACAAAACGAGCAACCCAACACCTGAGGACACAAAAAACAAACGAAGAAGTCAAACAGAAGAGGGGCGAAGAAAAGGCAAATCTTTTCAAATATCGTTTTAGAATTGTGCGAGAGGAAAACGAGAGGCCAATTGCGAATAATGTAATGGAAGAGATGAGAGATTATGATGGGTACTTGGTATTTCTTGACTTGGCTTGGATCTACGTGCCAGAAATTGGCAAGTTGACGGGAAGAAAATCTTGACTTGCCGTAAATCTCCCCGGCAACGGAGCCAGAAATTCTTCCTGCCACTTCTTGATCTTGCATTGGTTTTTCCCTTGAAGAGGAAAGGGTTATGCATCAAAGTAGAGATAAGTATTTCCCTCAGTTTAAGAACCAAGGTATCGATCCAGTAGGAAACAACGCACAAATCACCGAATACCTGCACAAAAAATCAAATAACATGCACCCAACGCAATAAAGGGGTTGTCAATCCCTTTGTTTGCTTGCAAAGTGAGATATGATAGAGATAGATAAACGATAAAGTAAATATTTCTGGTTTATGGATCGGAAAGTAAAGGATTGCAAAATAGTAGATCGAAAACTTATATGATGGAAAATAGACTCGGGGCCATAGGTTTCACTAGAGGCTTCTCTCAAGATAGCAAATAATACGATGGGTGAACAAATTACTGCCGAGCAGTTGATAGAAAAGCGCAAAGTTATGACGATATGTAAGGCAATGATCATGAATATAGGCAAAACATCCATGTCAAGTAGACCGAAATGATTCTGCATATACTACTATTACTCCACACATCGACCGCTATCCAGCATGCCTCTATATTATTAAGCTCATATAGAACGGAGTAATGCATTACGTAAGATGACATGATGCAGAGGAATTAACACAAGGAATATGATGAAAACCCCATCTTTTTATCCTCGATGGCAACAATCGAATACATGCCTTTCTGCCCCTACTGTCACTAGGAAAGGACACCGCAAGATTGAACCCAAAGCTAAGCACTTGTCCGATTGCAAGAAAAACCAATTGATGTCTACTACACAACCTTCTTCTTGTAGACGTTGTTGGGCCTCCAAGTGCAGAGGTTTGTAAGACAGTAGAAAATTTCCCTCAAGTGGATGACCTAAGGTTTATCAATCCCTGGGAGGCGTAGGATGAAGATGGTCTCTCTCAAACAACCCTACAACCAAATATCAAAGAGTCTCTTGTGTCCCCAACACACCCAATACAATGGTAAATTGTATAGATGCACTAGTTCGGCGAAGAGATGGTGATACAAGTGCAATATGGATGGTAGATATAGGTTTTTGTAATCTGAAAATATAAAAATAGAAAGGTAACTAATGATAAAAGTGAGCGAAAACGGTATTGCAATGCTAGGAAACAAGGCCTAGGGTTCATACTTTCACTAGTGCAAGTTCTCTCAACAATAATAACATAATTGGATCATATAACTATCCCTCAACATGCAACAAAGAGTCACTCCAAATTCACTAATGGAAAAGAACAAACGAAGAGATTATTGTAGGGTACGAAACCACCTCAAAGTTATCCTTTCTGATCGATCTATTCAAGAGTCCGTAGTAAAATAACATGAAGCTATTCTTTCCATTCAATCTATCCTAGAGTTCGTACTAGAATAACACCTTAAGACACAAATCAACGAAAACCCTAATGTCACCTAGATAATCCAATGTCACCTCAAGTACCTGTGGGTATGATTATACGATATGCATCACACAATCTCAGATTCATCTATTCAACCAACACAAAGAACTTCAAAGAGTGCCCCAAAGTTTCTACCAGAGAGTCAAGACAAAAACATGTGCCAACCCCTATGCATAAGTTCACGAGGTCACGAAACTCACAAGTTGATAACCAAAACATATATCAAGTGGATCATGTGATATCCCATTGTCACCACAGATAAGCACATGCAATACATACATCAAGTGTTCTCAAATCCTTAAATACTCAATCCGATAAGATAAATTCAAAGGGAAAACTCAATCCATTACAAGAGAGTAGAGGGGGAGAAACATCATAAGATCCAACTATAATAGCAAAGCTCGTGATACATCAAGATCGTGCCGAATCAAGAACACGAGAGAGAGAGAGATCAAACACATAGCTATGGTACATACCCTCAGCCCCGAGGGAGAACTACTCGCTCCTCATCATGGAGAGCACCGGGATGATGAAGATGGCCACCGGAGAGGGATTCCCCCTTCCAACAGGGTGCCGTAACGGGTCTAGATTGGTTTTCGGTGGCTACACAGGCTTACGGCGGCGGAACTCCCGATCTAGGTTTCTTTCTGGAAGTTTCAGTATATATAAGAGGTTTTGGTGTCGAGAATAAGTCAGGGGGTCTCCGGGCTGTCCACAAGGTAGGGAGGCACGCCCCCACCCTCGTGGGCAGCCCGTGACTCTTCTGGCCCAACTCTTTTACTCCATGGCCTTCTTCTGGTCCAAAAATAAGTTCCGTGAAGTTTCAGGTCAATTGGACTCCGTTTGATTTTCCTTTTCCATAAAACTCAAAAATAAGGAAAAAACAAAAACTGGCACTGGGCTCTAGGTTAATAGGTTAGTCCGAAAAATCATATAAAATAGCATATAAATGCATATAAAATATCCAAGGTTGATAATATAATAGCATGGAACAATGAAAAATTATCGATACGTTGGAGACGTATCAATCACCCCCAAGCTTAATTCCTGCTCGTCCTTGAGTAGGTAAATGATAAAAACAGAACTTTTGATGTGGATAGCTACCTAGCATAATTCTCAATGTAATTTTCTTTATTGTGACATGAATGTTCAGATCTGAAAGATTCAAGACAAAAGTTTAATATTGACATAAAAATAATAATACTTCAAGCATACTAACTAAGCAATCATGTCTTCTCAAAATAACATGGCAAAAGAAAGTTCATCCCTACAAAACCATATAGTTTGGTCATGCTCCATTTTTGTCACACAAGAATGCTCTCATTATGCACAACCCCGATGACAAGCTAAGAAATTGTTTCATACTTTAGTAATCTCAAACTTTTTTAACTTTCACGCAATACATGAGTGTGAGCCATGGATATAGCACTATGGGTGGAATAGAATATGATGATGGAGGTTATCTGGAGAAGACAAAAAAGGAAAAGTCTCACATTGACACAGCTAATCAATGGGCTAGGGAGATGCCCATCAATTGATGTCAATGCAAGGACTAGGGATTGCCATGCAACGGATGCACTAGAGCTATAAATGTATGAAAGCTCAACAAAATAAACTAAGTGGGTGTGCATCCAACTTGCTTGCTCACGAAGACCTAGGGCATTTGAGGAAGCCCATTGTTGGTATGTACAAGCCAAGTTCTATAATGAAAAATTCCCACTAGTATATGAAAGTGACAATATAAGAGACTCTCTATCATGAAGATCATGGTGCTACTTTGAAGCACAAGTGTGGAAAAAAGATAGTAGCATTGTCCCTTTTATTTTATTTGGCCTTTCTTTATTTTCATTTTTATTTGGCCTTTCACTTTTTCCTTTTTTGGGACCATGCTCTATTAATGATGATCATCACACTTCTATTTATTTACAACTCAATGATTACAACTTGATACTAGAACAAAGTATGACTCTATATGAATGCCTCTGGCAGTGTACCAGGATGGGCAATGAATCAAGAGTGACATGTATGAAATTATGCATGGTGGCTTTGCCACAAATACGATGTCAACTACATGATCATGCAAGGCAATATGACAATGATGAAGCATGTCATAATAAATGGAACGGTGGAAAGTTGCATGGCAACATATCTCGGAATGGCTATGGAAATGCCATAATAGGTAGGTATGCTGGCTTTTTTGAGGAAGATATAAGGAGGTTTATGTGTGATAGAGTGTATCATATCACGGGGTTTGGATGCACCGGAGAAGTTTGCACCAAATCTCAAGGTGAGAAAGGGCAATGCACGGTACCGAAGAGGCTAGCAATTATGGATAGGTGAGAGTGCGTACAATCCATGGACTCAACATTAGTCATAAAGAACTCACATACTTATTGCAAAAATTTACAAGTCATCAAAAACCAAGCACTACGCGCATGCTCCTAGGGGGATAGATTGGTAGGAAAATACCATCGCTCGTCCCCGACTGCCACTCATAAGGAAGGCAATCAAAGAAACACCTCATGCTTCAAATTTGTCACACAACGGTTACCATACGTGCATGCTATGGGACTTGCAAACCTCAACACAAGTATTTCTCAAGTTCACAATTAGTCAACTAGCACGACTCTAATATTACCATCTTCATATCTCAAAACAATTATCAAGTATCAAACTTCTCATAGTATTCAATGCACTTATATGAAAGTTTTTATTATATCCCTCTTGGATGCCGATCATATTAGGAATAGATTAATAACCAAAGCAAATTAACATGTTGTTTTAAAGACTCTCAAAATGATATAAGTGAAGCACGAGAGTTCATCTATTTCTCAAAAATAAAACCACCGCCGTGCTCTAAAAGGATATAACTGAAGCACTAGAGCAAATGACAAACTACTCCAAAAGTTATAAGTGAAGATCAATGAGTAGTTGAACAATTATGCAACTACGTGAAGACTCTCTAACATTTAAGAATTTCAGATCTTGGTAAATTATTCAAACAACAAGCAAAACAAAATAAAATAAAATGACACTCTAAGAAAAACACATATCATGTGGTGAATAAAAATATAGCTCCAAGTAAAGTTACCGATAGACGAAGACGAAAGAGGGGATGCCATCCGGGGCATCCCCAAGCTTAGGCCCTGGGTCGTCCTTGAATATTACCTTGGGGTGCCTTGGACGCCTCATGGATCCTCCGACTTCATCTCCATGTATCCTGGATTTCTTCTAGTCCAAGAAAAAGCATCGCGAAGATTTTATTCCGTTTGGACTCCATTTGGTATTCCTTTTCTGCGAAACTCAGAAACAGGAAAAAACAGGAACTGGCACTAGGCTCTAGGTTAATAAGTTAGGCCCAAAAATAATATAAAATAGCATATTAATGCATATAAAACATCCAAAACAGATAATATAATAGCATGGAACAATAAAAAATTATAGATACGTTGGAGACGTATCACACCGCCACTCCATTGCCCACTCCAGCGAGAACGCCGTCCTCCCATGCTTGCTGCGGGCCAGCGAACGCGTAGGTTGCACTGCTCATGGCACGAGAACTACTGCGCTACCGCCCCGCCGGTGACTGGCTTGGCCACATCGCTGAGCTCATCAATGCCGCGGGCGAGGCCACTTCGCCGTCCTTCTTGCTCCGCCCCCGCCGTCCTAGGCGGGCGATGTAGCCCATGGTGCTCCTCCCCCTCCTCTGCGTGGCGCAGACCCAGAGCCCGGGCGCAGCGTGCCCCCGCGTGACTCGCCTTGTGGGGCGCCTACATGAGATGAAGCAAGTTGCCAGGTGGTGCAGCGGCCCCAAGGAGATGCGCGCGTGCTTCCTGCGCCGCCGCGTCAAGACAACGCGCCGCTGGAGGTGTTGGCGCGCGGCTCCAAGACCAAGCTCCATCCATGCTCCTAGTTCCTGTGAGAGCGGCAGGCTATCATGCCTTCACCCCAGAGCTGCACCGAGTTGTCTGGACCGACAAGTTCAAGCCGGATCTACCTCCACGCTACAACGGCACCCCAGACCCTGCGAAGTTTCTCCAGCTCTACACGCTGAGCATCAAAGCGGCAAATGGTGACGACAAGGTCATGGTGAACTGGTTCCCCATGGCCCTCAAGGATGTTGCACGCTCTTGGCTCCTGAACCTCCTGGTGGGGTCGATCTTGCCGGCGTTCAGGGAACGGGGGTCCCTAGACTTGCCTGCCTGCGGCCTGTGGCATGTCTCAAAAGGGGGCCCGGCGCGGCCCATCTTCACCAACACAAACCCAAGACCCTCGCGAGGGGCCAAGCCTCGCGGGGTGGACGACGCGGAGCTTCCTCAGGCACGGCCTCGTCAGGCTGGCTCACGAGGAGGCGGAGAGATCAAGGCGGGGTACCTCACGATGTGCCCGTGACGCAAGCCATGACGACCGAGGGCTCCAGGCGGATGCCAGCCCGCGCAGTGTCCTCTTTTCCTCTTTGGTGCAAAGGGGCCAAGCGCAGCCGCGGAGTACCGAGGCATCAGGCAAAGGTTGCCATTTCGGTGCAACGAGACCAAGACTAGGAGGACTACGAGACGGAGGTCACCGTGGATCCCAAGACGGCGTCATCACCAGAGCTTTGCGCAGGCAAAGACTACTTTTGTCAGGATAGCTAGTACTAGCTGTCCCCCTTCAAATTAGCCCGCCATTGTTGGCTCCCTTCCCGCTCGATATTTGGGAAGAGGACCAGGGCCCCTATAAATAGGACCGGCCACCCGCTAGACAGGGGAGAGAGGACTGAGGGCAAAAAGAAAGAAAGAAAGAGAGAGAGAGAGAGAGAGAGAGAGAGAGAGAGAGAGAGAGAGAGAGAGAGAGAGAGAGAAGGGCGACTGAGCTCCTCCTAGCAGTTCATCGCCCCAGCCAAGAACAGACCCTCGCGAGGCTGTTCTTCCTTGTATTGTTCATCATCATCAGCCCAAGATGCAATCCACCACACCACACACTGGAGTAGGGTATTACACCACAACGGTGGCCCGAACCAGTATAAACCCTGTGTCTCTTGTGTTGTTCTTTCCTTAGTTTAGATCCTAGCAAGGCGGAGGGATGCAGGTAGGTAGGAGACGAAAGCTCCACGCGCACCCCAGTGTTCGAACCTCAAGGGTCTGCCGGAACCTGAAATCCGACATTTGGCGCGCCAGGTAGGGGTGCGCCGGGATTCGTCTTCCACCATCCCGTTCTCCTCCGACCATCACACCCATGTCTAAAGCTCGTCGGGCCCGCGTCGAGCGCCAGGCCGCGCTCGCTTCCCGCGTCGCCCAGACGGCCCCTGTCGGCGTGCTCCCTCTTCATTCCCCGTCACCTGCCGTCAATGCCGCCACCGGCCCGGCGGGGGACGAGCGGCAAGCATCGTCCCAGCATCCGTCCGTGCGGCAAGACGGTCGCACTGCAACTCCCTCGCTCACCCTAGCTGGTTCTTCGTCCCGCGCGCTCCGCGCGCCCATGGAGGCTCGAGCTGCACTCATCATGGCAAACGAGCTCCTGCGCTACCGCCCCGTTGACGACGTCTACGAAGAATGGCTCGACCGCGTCGCCAAGCTCGTCCGCGCCGTAGGGGGCTCTCCTGCACCGTCCGTTCCGCTGCACCGCACCCCGCCCCGCGCGGGTAATGAAGCTCTGGCGGCGCCCCGACCGCCTCCTCCTCAGGAAGGCGCCATGGATCCAAGGCGCGTGGCCCCTGGGTGGAACCCGCTCCGGCAGGCGCCAGCGCAGCAAGAGCAGAGCTGTCAAGAAGTCCCTCGCCCGCAAGAAGCTGCCCGGGCGCTCCCTGTTCCAGCACGTCGCGACCATGCTCCTACTCCCGCGCGTCAAGACCCCGCGCTGCACCTAGCTGCAGCACGTGGGGACATGCAAGACCAAGCTCCCCGTCATCCAAGGCCTCCCGTGGCCACAACAGGCTGCCGCGCCTTCAACGCCGAGCTACGCAGCATCGCGTGGCCCGGCAAGTTCAAGCCAGACTTGCCTCCTCGCTACGACGGCACGGCTGACCCTGCGGAGTTCCTCCAGCTCTACGAGCTGGGCATCGAAGCTTCCAACGGAGACGAGAAGGTCATGGCGAACTGGTTCCCCATGACACGCAAGGACGGGGCCCGCACCTGGCTCCTGAACCTGGCTCCAGGCACAATCTCCTCCTGGGACGAGATGTGCAACCGCTTCATCGCCAACTTCCAAGGCACTCGCGACCGGCCTCCCGCCGTAATAGACATGCGCCGCATGAAGCAACAGCCCGGGGAGACCCTGCAGAAGTACATCCAGCGCTTCAACAACGCGTGCCTCAAGATTCCCAAGGTGACCGAGGAGGCCATCATCTCGGCCTTCTCCGACGGCGTGCGCGACGTCAAGATGAAGGAGGAGCTGGCGATGCATGAAGACCTGTGCACCTCCTTGGAGCTGTTCAACCTGGCAACCAAGTGCGCCAGGGCCGAGGAAGGGCGTCTCTCCCTCCTCGAGCTGCCTGCCGCAGACCCAGAAGAGAAGAAGCCCAAGACCAAGGATGTGAAGCGCAAGGGGGCTACCGTGCTTGCGGCAAAACCAGACACCAAGCGAGGCAGAGATCAGCCCGAACCTTCCAAGGGTGGCCGGTACTGTGTGTACCACGACCTCCACACCCATAACACCAACGAATGTCAAGAGCTCCGAGCCGTGCGAGAAGGAAGGATCGGCCGTCGCCCTGACCACAGTGACCAGGGCTACGGCCGAGGAGGAGGAAGGAACGCAGGACGCTGGGAAGACCATGGCCCATGCCAAGGGTGGTGCGACCAACCTCGCGAGGATCGCTGGCAAGACCCGCCTCGCGAGGGAGGCTGGAGGGATCAGCCTCGCGAGGGGGACTGGAGGGATCAGCCTCGCGAGGATCGCCCGCAAGGCAACGCAGGCCTCCCGCCGCTGCCACCGCAGCCAAGAAGAAACGAAGACCGCCACCAGGACGAGGGGGCTGGGGGCTTCCAGGAGCCACGCGCGATCGCCTGCATCTTGGGAGGGGCACAAGCCCCAGCCTCTCAGCGCATCTTCAAGCAGTTCGCCCGCGAAGTGAACGCAGTCCTCCCCAGGCTCGAAGCCACGCGCCCTCTCAGGTGGTCGGCGTGCGCCATCACGTTCAGCTCGGCAGATCAGCTCAAGTGTGTGGCTACAGCCGGAGTGCTCCCGATGCTTTGTTCCCCAATCATCAGCAACATGGTGGTCACCAAGACCATCATCGATGGCGGGGCAGGTCTCAACGTCCTGTCCGTGGAAACATTCAACAACCTCCAAGTGCCCTACAGCCAGCTTCAGCCAACCAAGCCTTTCTCCGGTATCACCGACGGCTCCACGGTCCCGATTGGGCAGGTCCGCCTCCCTGTCACCTTCGAGGCACGCGACAACTACCGCACCGAGCTCATCGACTTCGACGTCGCTCACATTCTCCTGCCGTACAACGCCATCCTTGGGTACCCAGAGCTGGCCAAGTTCATGGCCGTAACTCACCACGGCTACAACGTCCTCAAGATGCCAGGAAGTGGCGGAGTCCTCATGGTGCCCTGTGAAGAGAAGGACGCGGTGTGTTCCTTGGAACGAGCCTTTCAGGCCGCGTCACTGGAAGACCCGGATCGTGGAAGCAGGAGGCCTCCGGAGACCGCCCCTAAGAAGAAGAAGACATCGTCCGGCCCGACCACTCAGGGGGCAGGCCCCTTTGGGCCCGCGCCTGCCAAGGGGGAACATCCTCCCATCGCAGGAAAGCGCGCCCAGCGCCCTCCTCAGGTAGGGCTCGGGGGCTCTCCCCTGGAGGGCCACCGACCTAGCTAGGGTCACGAGGGAGGCGCTTGGGCACCACATGGAGGCGTGTTTCGGAGCACGTTTCCCTCAAGAAGGAGCAAGGCAAGGAGATCCAGACCCTCAGGAGTTCATCAGCAAGGTCATTCAGGAGCTACAGGAGTCAAGAGTCATGAAAGGCGGCCGCCGCCTACCAGAAGTGGCTCCCCATGCAGGCGAGGATGGTGGGCTACACATCTGCATCGACATACTAGGGCTCAACCGAGTCGCCTCTCTGGAGCGCCTCTGGCCCTCGCGAGTGGGGTGGTGCGGAGGCCCACCCCACAGCTATGTTTGCATGCCTTACGGCCTGCCGAGCGCGGCTGACGCGTACCAGCGCCTCATGAGGGGCATCACAGAGGCACGAGAGGCCAGGCGTTCCGCTGCCCTGGCAGGGATGGAGATGGCCCGCGAGGAGACGCCAGTGCCTCCGGAGCCTCCCGAGGCCCCTGGGCCTGGGGGCTTGTGAGGATCGGCTCCTGCAGCCCACCGAGCCTGCTACATCAACGCTCCTTCGTCCTCAACATCATCGGGTAACACCGTTCTAGTTTTACTTCCAACTGGGAGCGCCCCCCCAGGACTGCATTATTCCCAGGCCGCGTGGGTCCATCCCTGCGGCGTGTATCCCTTTTTTATTCCCTGTTGTTAGCTTACCTTGTTGGGGGCGCCCCTCAGGCTGCATGATCCCCAAGTCGCTCGGGCCTGACCCAGTGATGTCCGCATTCCCAGCATCTATTTGAACGAATCCGCTCCTTCGCGGCTAATGTGTTTTACCTAGTTGCCTGCTCAGCTGACGCCAACTAACGGAGCTGCTCCCAAACGGCACGACACTTGCGCATGGGTCCGTCCCTGCAACACCGACAAACCTGGATGGCTGAGCTCTGGCCGCGGCAGCCCCGCACAGCGTCACCTCGTCAAGCCTTCAGTGCCTCACTACCCCTCGGAAGCAACCAATGGCTGACTGTCAATTGTCATGGCAACCCCTTGTTTTTTCTATGGTGGACCTGCAGGACCTCCTGAAGGAGCTGCGTCAGGCAAGGCCCTTGCGGTGTCTCTTTCGCCCTCGTCCGCGCGAACCGCTTGCATGTTAAAGGGGGGGTGCCTGAGCATCGCGACTGAGGGCTCCTACCGGCTCTCCAGCCCTCACCCTCTAGCCTTGACCACGGCATCACGACCTGGCATACCAGTGATGGCTGAGACCCGCTCGAGGGCCGGGACCCGAGGACATAGAGCAGAAAGGGGAACAAAGGCGAGAGGGGAGAGACACACGAGGACCTCACCGAGCAACCTTGCGCCTGCCGAAGCACGGACCCGGCGATACACCAGAGAGTGGCCCCTGATCCTCGAGATAAGTCATCACCCGGAAGCGCCAGCTACCGTGGCACCATCCCCGCACCTAATGCCATCCCGTGTTAGCGACGCCACTCTCCTTTCTCACCAAACGACGGCTGCTTGGGCGCCAAATGGGACCTCCTGAGCATCGCGACTCAGGGGCTCTTACCGGACTCCGGGTCGCTCACCTCCTGGCCTTGACCACGGCATCGCGACCTGGCATACCAGCAACGGCTGAAGCCGCCTTGGGACTAGGACCTGTCGGCGCAGAGAACCAAGCCCTCATGAGGTTCGAAAGGGAGGACCGAGCTAAGACGGAATGAGCAACTCGCACAATTCTACGATAGGGGTTATATTAACAAAACAGGATCACAGGCACCTTACAAGCCCCCACGGGACGCGTTTTTGATTCCTCGCAGGGAACAGATCCTAAAGGGACACAAACTACGTGCGTCCCAGCAAAAGACGCCATCATCAACAGTGGGCCATCAAGCACTGACGCCAACCCCATCCAGATCAGGGTCGGGGGCGGCCTGACGAGCCCGCCCTGCTCCAGGAGCGGCGCCGGCTCGGGGGCTCGTAGCTATCATCGCTCGTCTCCGGAGTCGCAAAGAGCTCGCCGGAGTCGTTGGAACCTCCAACGCCTCCACCACCCGAGGAGCCGCCAAGGGAGCGGTTGGCGGGCCCAGTCCTTGTCGCGGCAGGGTCCTGGCCACCTTCCCCGGGGCAGCACTCCAGCCGGCGCCCGCTCGCATCGAATACCTTGAAGAGCATCACCGAAGCACCGTCGTAATCCAAGTGGACCGTGAAGACGCCCCTTACCCTGCAAACCCGGGCGATCTCTCTCTAGCCCCGAGTCATGTAGACCTCGCCCGGGGCAACGACCGCGACCTCTGCCTCGGTCGCGAGGGTGCTGCAGCCGGCGTGCTGCAGCCAGAGCTCCAGGGGCTCCCCCTGCAGGATGATGGAGGTGAAGAAGGGAGGAAGGCGGATCCAAGACTGAAGAGGAATGGCGACGTGAAGCATGAACTCTCGGGAGGAGCCCTCGGTGTGGACCCCAGGGGGACCACCCACACCTTCGTGACCCGCCGGCGCCGACGGCAGCGCCGCTCATGGCGGTCAGCATCAGCTCCTTCAGGGCCCTCGACGTGGGCGTACAATGGAAGCAGGAACCCCGGCGGTGCCCGCTCGCACAAAGGCCTCGACACCACCTGAAGGGCCCCCTCGTCCAAGCCACGGGGGGCGAGCCGTTTCTTTGGCGGGAGTGGGTCTGGTTCCTCTCGGGGAGCCTTTCCCTTCTCTGCCGTCGAGAACCGGCGGATCGGAGCCATCGCAGCAAGACGGAGCAAGGATCGGTAAGAAGGAGAAGCAAGGAGGGATGGACTGGAAGGGCGTGCGCTGTTCCGTACTTATGGCCGGCGGAGGCCAACCGCCTACCTCCATGATCGCAGGTAATAATGACCCACTTTGCATGCAGGGACTTGTCCAATCCGTGCAGTTGCCAAGGCGCCATGGGGAAGTGGAGGCGCCCACGTCCAATCAACCGCCACGCGGCGCCCAAGGCCGCAGACTGTTAGGGCCCGTGGCACTTCGCTCTTGCCCTTCTGCCTCCCTGCACGACCAAGTCCAGGCGCGCCTTGGGCCCGGGGGCTACTGTCGGTGTTCTGGGAACGAGGGTCCCCAGACTTGCCTGCCCGCGGCCTGCGGCGTGGCTCAAAAGGGGGCCCAGCACGGCCCATCTTCACCAACACAAACCCAAGACCCTCGTGAGGGGCCAAGCCTCGCGGGGCAGACAACGCGGAGCTTCCTCAGGCATGGTCTCGTCAGGCTGGCTCACGAGGAGGCGGAGAGATCAAGGCGGGGTACCTCACGAGGTGCCCGTGATGCAAGCCATGATGACCGCAGAGTGTCCTCCTTTCCTCTTTGGTGCAAAGGGGGCAAGCGCAGCCGCGGAGTACCGAGGGATCATGCAAAGGTTGCCATTTCGGTGCAACGAGACCAAGACCAGGAGGACTATGAGAACGGAGGTCACCGTGGAGCCCAAGACGGTGTCATCACCAGAGCTTTGCACAGGCGAAGACTACTTTTGTCAGGATAGCTAGTACTAGCTGTCCCCCTTCAAATTAGCCGGCCATTGTTGGCTCCCTTCCCGCTCGATATTTGGGAAGAGGACCAGGGCCCCTATAAATAGGACCGGCCACCCGCTAGACACGGGAGAGAGGACCGAGGGCAAAAAGAAAGAAAGAAAGAGAGAGAGAGAGAGAGAGAGAGAGAGAGAGAGAGAGAGAGAGAGAGAGAGAGAGAAGGGCGACTGAGCTCCTCCCAGTAGTTCATCGCCCCAGCCAAGAACAGACCCTCGCGAGGCTGGTATTCCTTGTATTGTTCATCATCATCAGCCCAAGAGGCAATCCACCACACCACACACTGGAGTAGGGCATTACACCACAACGGTGGCCCGAACCAGTATAAACCCTGTGTCTCTTGTGTTGTTCTTTCCTTAGTTTAGATCCTAGCAAGGCGGAGGGATGCAGGTAGGTAGGAGACGAAAGCTCCGCGCGCACCCCAATGTTCGAACCTCAAGGGTCTGCCGGAACCTGAAATCTGATAGATCTCCTCCTGGGATGAGCTTTGTGAGTGTTTCATCGCCAACTTTCAGGGCACACACGACCGCGCTCCTGCAGTGGGCGACCTGCGTTGTGTGAAGCAGCAGACGGGCGAGACCTTGCACAAGTACATACATCACTTCACAAACGTCCGTCTCAGGATCCCGTAGGCATCTTATGAGGCCATCATCTCAGCATTCTCTGAAGGCGTCCGGGATGTCAAGATGAAGGATTAGCTCGCCATCAACGAGGACTTGTGCTCGGCCCTGGAGATGTTCATCCAGGCGAACAAGTGCGCAAGGGCCGAGGAAGGTTGCCTCTCCCTTATGGAGCTTCCTGAGGCCGACCTAGAAGATAAGAAGGCCAAGGCTAAGGAGGCAAAGCGCAAGGATCCTGCTATGCTCGCGGCTGATCCTGAGATGAAGCATGGTAGCGACCATGATGAACCTCCCAGGGGCAACCATCCATTCTGCATCTTCCAAAACATGCACAACTACAAAACCAACGACTACCAAGAGCTCAGGGCTCTTTGCAATGGGTGCCTTAGTCACTGCCCCGAGCGTGGTGACCGGGGCTTTGGCCGCGGGGGAGGCCATGACAGAGGCCACCGGGACAACCGTGACCCTTGCAAGGACTGGCGCGATCAACTTCGTAAGGACCGCTGGTGCGACGAGCCACACGATGGGTTATGGCGTGACCAAACTCGTGAGGCCCGCCCTCACGGCAATGCTGGCCTCCCTCCGCTTCCGCGGCCGCCAAGGAGGAATGATGGCAACTGGCAGGATGACAGGGCTGGGGGCTTCCAAGAGCCTCGTGCTATCGCTTGCATACTGGGTGGTGCACATGCCCCAGCCTCACAACGCATCTTCAAGCAGTTCGCTCGTGAGGTGAACGCAACCCTCCCGAGGCTCGAGGTCGCACGTCCCCTCAAGTGGTCGTAGTACGCTAGCACTTTTGACTCCAAGGATCACCCCAGGTGCTCGGCTGCCGGAGGCACGCTTCCCATGCTCTGCACGCCCACCATTAGCAACGTCCTTGTCACCAAGACTCTCGTCGACGGTGGCGCATGGCTCTATGTTCTCTCTGTTGAGACATTCGAGACACTCCAGGTGCCCTATGATCAACTTCTTCCAACCATGCCTTTCTCAGGGGTGACCGACGGCTCCACCATCCCCCTGGGATTCATACACCTCCCAGCCACCTTCGACAATCGAAACAACTACCACACCGAACTCATCGACTTTGACGTTGCTCACATCGGCCTGCCGTACAACGCCATCCTAGGATATCCGGCCCTTGCCAAGTTCATGGCGGCAACTCACCATGGCTACAATGTCCTCAAGATGCCGGGGAGTGCAGGTATCATCATGATCGCCTGCGATGAAAAGGATGCAGTTTGCTCCCTCAAGCGCGCTTACGAGGCCGCGGCGGGTGACAACCCAGATGATGAAGGCACCATCCTGCCTCGTGAGACCATGCCCAAGAAGAAGATCTCCTCCTCAAGAGCCGTCAAGGGGCTAGCGCACCTGCCAATGGTGCTTCAGGCCCCACACCCGCTGTTGGGGCGTCCCTTCCTCCCGCATAGGAAGGCGCACCCGGTGCCTCTTTCAGGACGGGCTTGGGGGCTGCTGTCTGGAGAGCCTTTGACCTGACCAGTGCAACGAGGGAGGTGCTCGGGCACCATTTGGAGGCGTGCTTCGATGCGCGCCCCCACGAGCAAGGCGCATGGTGCGAGGCGCCAGGTGCGTGAGAGTTCATCGTCAAGGTAATCGAGGATCTTCAGGAAGCAAGGGCCATGCATGGCGAGCGTCCCCCGCGCACGTCCTCCAAGTGCAGTTGCGACCCCTGATGTGGCCAGCAGGATGCACGTCTGCGTCAACATACCGGGCCTCAACAGGGGTGCTTCGCAGGACCTCTTCTAGCCGCCCCGCATCGGCCAGAGTGGGGGCTACCCCTGCAGCTACGTCTGCATGCCGTTTGGCTTGCTGAATGTGTCCGCTTCGTACTAGCACCATGGCGGCTCATGAGGCCAGGCGCCTGGCAGTCCTATCGGAGGAAGTGCTGGACCCTCGCGAGCCTCCCGGGCCTCAGGAGCTGCCTAGCTTATGAGGAGCAGCCTCTTCGACACGTTTCTTTAGCCACTCCGATGCTCTCACAACGATGGTGCCAGGTGACTTTTTGGTTTGTTCAGATTGAGGGCACCCCTCGGGCTGCATCATCCTCAGGCTGCTAGGGCCCGGCCCCACGGCTGTATCGTTTTTGCGCATGTATCAAAACTGGCTTTACCTTTATGATTTTTCCAAGTATTTCAACTACATGTCCGGTGCTTTGACACCACGACGTCCCTGCGCCCTTGCAAACCCGCCCGTGACCGCCTCATGATTAAGGTCTGGCACAACGTCTGTGTTCGGCTCCATCCCTGCAGCGCTGCCAAATCCAAGCTACCGAGCTCCGTCCCGTGGGCCAGCTCCTGTGCGTGTCACCTCCCAGGGTCCTTGGTGCCTTGTTCTCGCATGAGTTAATTGCGTGTGGGTAAGTAAGGGGGCGCGGTCTAGTTCGTACGCCCGAAGTTCGGCGCCTTGCCGTAGCGGGAGCCACACGTCGGGTGTTTTTCCATGGGATTGTTGCATGAGAAGACTTGGCATGGCGTCTGTGCTCGGGTTTGTCCCTACAGCGTTGATAAAACCAATGACTGAGCTCTATCTAGCGGGCCGGCCCTATTCACGTCACCTCCTGGGGTCATTGGTGTCCGTCCTTCTCATGCAATAACCTTCGAGCGGTCCTTCGACGCAGGACCCCCCCCCCCCATCGGCCCATAGGTGTCTTAAGCGCGCCCCATGTCGCAAAAAATCAGGCGTAACCCACCATGAGGTAGGGCCTAGTGAGTCTCGCGCTAGCTCACGAGTGCGCGGATACACCTCCTCCAGTTATGTCGTGCTAGCCATGCATACGAATGGGGCTGTAGATGCCCCAGAGTCTCCCCTGAGGGAACTCCCACCCACACACCAGTGCAAACCCCATGCCTCGTGCTGGCGGATGACACGACCGAGGAGCGGCTATGCCCGCGCCAAAGTGGAAGCACCATGCTCTGCACTGGTGAATAAACAACCGAGGGCACACTCGCGACCGCATTAACCTCAAGATAGTCTATTGGTTCTTCGTACGGTCCTATTGCACAGCTTTCCCCACGGGAGGCACGCGCGAGGGGGCTAGACACGGGGGATGTGCTCCGGCCAGGCCTGGCGCATCCCACCTCACCAGGTCCATGGTACCTGGTCTTCTCGCGTCCCTCCAAATTAGCCTAGACGTCGCTCACATTTCCTTCATGAGGGTTGTTCGTACGTCAAGGGGTGAGGGAGTCCTGGATTAGGGGGTCTCCGGACAACCGGACTATATCCTTTGGCCGGACTGTTGGACTATGAAGATACAACATTGAAGACTTCGTCCTATGTCCAAATGGGACTCTACTTGGCGTGGAAGGCAAGCTAGGCAATACAGATATGTGTATCTCCTCCTTTGTAACCGACCTTGTGTAACCCTAGCCCCCTCCGGTGTCTATATAAACCGGAGGGTTTTAGTCCGTAGGACAACATACAATCATACCATAGGCTAGCTTCTAGGGTTTAGCCTCTTCGATCTCGTGGTAGATCAACTCTTGTACTACTCATGTCATCAAGAACAATCAAGTAGGACGTAGGGTATTACCTCCATCAGGAGGGCCCGAACCTGGGTAAACATCGTGTCCCCTGCCTCCTGTTACCATCCGCCTTAGACGCACAGTTCGGGACCCCCCTACCCGAGATCCGCCGGTTTTGACACCGACATTGGTGCTTTCATTGAGAGTTCCACTATGCCGTCACCATAAGGCTTGATGGCTCCTTCGATCATCGCTAGCGATGTGGTCCAGGGTGAGGTTTTCCTCCCTGGACAGATCTTCGAATTCGGCGGCTTCGCACTGCGGGCCAATTCGCTTGGCCATCTGGAGCAGATCAAGAGCTACGCCCCTGGCCATCAGGTCAGATCTGGAAACTTGAACTACACGGCCGACATCCACGGAGACTCGATCTTCGACGGATTCGAGCCCATGTCGGATGCACCGCACAGTCAGGACGAGCATGACGTAACTCTGCTGCCGGACAGTGTTTGGGAGATCGCCTCCGCAACTACTCCGGCCGACAACTGGACCACAGATCCCAGAGTCTGGATAGAGGACTTTATCCTCCATATTCATATGGCTCATGGAGACGATCTCCATGCCATTAAGTACTCACCCCTCAAGCTCAGAGGGCCAGCTCGGCACTGGCTGAAAAGCCTCCCCGAAAACTCAATTGGAAGTTGGGAGGAGCTCGAGGACGCTTTTCGGGCTAATTTTCAAGGGACTTATGTCCGACCTCCGGATGCAGACGATTTAAGTCATATAATCTAACAGTACGGACAGTCCGCATGAGAGCTTTGGAATAGGTTCCTCACCAAGAAGAACCAAATCATCGACTGTCCGGACGCCGATGGTTTAGCAGCTTTTAAACACAGCATCCAAGACGAATGGCTCGCCAGACACCTCGCCCAAGAAAAACCAAGAACAATGGCAACCCTAACAAGCCTCATGACCAGCTTTTGTGCAGGAGAGGACAGCTGGTTGGCCCTTAGCAGCACCAGCGACCCAATCACATCCGAAGGCAGGGATGACAATGGTAAACCATGACATCACAAAAACAAGCATCGAAATAAATAAGGTAGCCTAGATAACACGGCGGTAAACGCCGGATTCAGGGGCTCCCGACAAGGTCAGCGGAAAAAGCCTTTCAAAGGCAGCAGAGAAGGACAATCTAGCCTAAACAAAATTCTTGACAAACTCTGTCAGATTCACGGCACCCCAGACAAACCTGCAAATCATACCCATAGAGAATGTTGGGTCTTTAAGCAGGGCGGTAAGCTAAATGCCGAACACAAAGGGGAAGAGACACCAAGCGAAGACGAGGATGAACCTCGCCAGCAAAGTGCTGGAGAACAGAAAAAGTTCCCACCAGAGGTTAAAAGAGTAAACGTGATCCATGTGACAAGGAGGAGAAGCAAGCATGCACTCCGAGACACACGCGCCATAGAGCCCGTCACCCCTAGGTTCAACCCTTGGTTGGCCTGCCCGATCACTTTTGATCGTAGGGATCACGAGTCAAATATCCGGCACGAAGGACTAACGGCCTTGGTGTGTCAGGACCCCGACTCGATGTCACATCGATCTAGCCGGTAACACCTCATATCACTTTGCGGCCTCACGCACGGTATTCCCACGGGTGTCGCCTTACCTTTGCCCGGGACCGTTTGCGCCTTTTGGCTCACGTATATGATAGTGTCGCTAGCATCCATATGATAAAGAGCCCGGGCTGACATGACTAGTCGTAAACCCAAAGTGGCACAGACTTACAGGGACAGGCATCCATGACCCAGCTCCGAACGTGTCGGTCATCAGCAAATGGGTCCGGGCTGTAGCACTGGGCTAGCAGGACTCCGGTAAACCGGGCTGTAGCGGGCTAACAGGACTCCGGTACTCAAAGCGTGACATTTCCCCGAAGGGACAGACACAGGAACGAAGAAGGACACATGCCGGCCAGCCTAAGTGTTCCAGAGCAGTAGCAAGCTACCATGGCTCAGCGGTAACACTAGGAGACATTTCCCGGTAAGAGAGGCTACTAAAGATAAACAACTAGATAGTCAGATCCCACACATACCAAGCATTTCAATCATACACACAATATGCTTGATATGTGCAAATACAACGAAGCATCACAACATGACTCTATGACACAAGTACTTTATTTAAGGCTCAGAGAGCCATACATAACATACACAAAGGTACGGGTCTCACGACCCAACATACAAGTCATACAGTCATACAAACCAGCAGCGGAAGTACATTGTCTGAGTACAGACAAGTAGTAAAATAAAAGAGGCTTGGAAAGCCTACCTATACTACGTGGTCCATCACAAGCTCAGGGTCACCACCTGGGTCTTTAGCCTACTCGTTGATGTCAACGTCTACATAGAACCCATCAGAAGGGGTTGCAGCGTCTTCTGTAAAAAATGTAGATTATAGCAACATGAGTACAAAGGTACTCAGCAAGACTTACATCAGATCCTACATACATGCATAGTATCAAGAAGGGTTGGTGGAGTTACTGCAGCAAGCCAGCTTTGACTCTTGGCTAGGCTATCCTACGATACTCCAACTTGAAATGGTTTTGCGCACACGAGTCCACTACTCACCACTTCAATACACTACCGAGGATCCACCTCCGTCTTCCTACGGAAGAGCCATCCTCGGCACTCACACTTATCTTGAGGCTTTTAGTAGTTTCCATTTACTTGACTATGAACTGTATAGGCAACCAAGTAGTCCTTTACCGCGGACGCGGCTATTCGAATAGATTATGATAACCCTGCAGGGGTGTACTCCTTCATACACGCTCTCACCACTTACCGTCGTTTACACGACATGTACTCGGCAACCTTCAAGCGGAAGCCCAACGTGGGTGTCGGCCACGACCTACCTAATCACCTAAGCCTCCAGTCCAGGTTTATCGCCTATTCAGGTTCCATCCGCAGGGAGTCCGGCCGAGGTTTCCCATACGGCCCCGAACGATGTGAACAGGGTTCCCGAGATACCTAACGGGTATTCGGTACACCGTGCCACGTACCTACCGCATCACAGCCCACCCCTACGGTCAGCGCTATCCACGGCCTCCAGTAGGCTACAAACACCAGAAACTACTTGCAACTCCTGGACAGAGAGCTAGGGTGAATAAGAAGTCGAGCGGGGTCATATTTCAGGGCCCAATGTATGGTAGTAGCTGATTCTTAAATCACACATACAGATCTCAGTGCTTAAGGTCGGCTTCAATGAAACAACCCACCATGTACTCCTACATGGCCTCTCATCGATACCTTTACCAAATCGTGTTCACCACACCACTCCCATTACCGACATAATCATTTCACTCTAGCCCATCACCCAGATGAACCAGACCTGACACGACTCTAAGCATAGCAGGCATAGCAAGGTAGGAACAACACATACATATGGCTCAATCAACTCCTACACATGCTAGTGGGTTTCATCTAGTTACTGTGGCAATGACAGGTCATGCAGAGGAAATGGGTTCAACTACCGTAGCACACAGTAGTTTGAATTGCGTTGTCTTAATGCAGTAAAAGAGAGCAGGAGCGAGAACATGGGATTGTATCGATATGATCAAATGGTTGGTTGCTTGCCTGATGGTTCGTTGCACGGATACGGTTCTTCGTTAGGGTAATCACGGTACTCCTCGGGGACAGATCCTGTCGCAAAGGACACCGATACACAAACATCACCAAACAATATGCAACAATATGATGCATGCATGAAACATGGCAATATGAGTGTGTTGGGCTAATGCAACTAAAACCAGATGTGTTTGAACAAATTTGAATCAAAGATTCAAATTCCAAATTCAAATATGGCCTTTTAAAGTGCTTTTCCTTGTTCTGATTAAAACATCAATTTAACTTGTTTGATCATGCATGAAAATAGTACAGATGGATAGATTGGATTTTTCTGATCATTTTTCATATATAATTTGTCCAATTTGGAATTACAGAATAAAATTTATGAATTTTTGAAGTTTAATTAATATTCTGGAATTTCCTGATTTAATTTAAATCCAGAAATATAATTACTGTGTCAGCATGACGTCAGCATGACGTCAGTGGTCAACTGTGGCTGGTTGAAGTCAAACCTGACGTGTGGGGGCCACACGTCAGTGACAGGGGGGGTTAAACAGATTTAAATTAATCCTAATTACTTAATTAGTGGCACTGGGGCCCACTGTCAGTGTCAGGGGGGGTTGACTAACAGTAGTTAGCGCTAACCTAACCACCTGGCCGACAGGGCCCACGCGTCAGTGACCCTGGGGGGTCAAACCCCAGGTCGGTCAAGTCAAACCCCACCGGCGACATGACGCCGGCGAGATCCGAGACGGCGGCGAGAGTGCTTTTTGCCATTCCGGCGACCAAATGGACGGCGGAAGGCATCTACGTGTTGCTGAGGCTGAGCCGCGTCTATTGGTGGTGGTGGTTGGGCTCGAGGTGGCCGGAGTTGACGGCGGCGAGCTCGGCTGCGGTGGCCGGAGTTCGGGTGCGGTCGGGATCAGTGTTGCAGGGGGTTTGGGGAGGCGTTGGTGCGTTCTACGTGCTCCTCGTGATGTGTGGAGCACGATGGCGAGCTCGGTTGGGCGCTACGGCGACCGTGGCCACGACGGCGACATCGCCGGCGGCGTGGAGCTTTCGGTCGAGGTGGAGCTAGGGCCTAGAGGTCGGGAGAGACCAGGGAAGAAGGGGGAATCGCTCCGGGGGCTCACCGCGGTTGCAGTGGGCGTCGAAGCAGGCTCGGGGACGCGCCGGAGACGACGAATTTGACGGCGACGGTGGTCGGAGTCCGAAGAGGGGAACGGCGACGTGGCGGCGATGTAGGGCTTCCGGGGACCCGTGGAGCGGTGGGGAGGAAGAGGGAGTTGTGGCGGAGCTTCTGAGCTAATCGGGGGAGCGAGGGGTGGTCGGAGGCGGTGGCTATGGCGAACGGCGGCGACGGTCATGTTCGGCCGAGCGAGAGAGAGAGCGAGAGAGAGGAAGGAGAGAGCCAGGGAGAGTGAGAGAGAGCAGGGGGAGAGGCGTGGCGTCGTCCAGGGCGTCGAGCGAGGAGGGGAGGCCAGGCAAGCAGGCGAGCAGGTGGCGTGGCGCGGTGGCGCGCGCGCGCGCGCCGGCCACACTCCCCTCCCTCTGTCTGGACGAAGACGACAGAGGAGGGAGGTGGGCTGGGCTGGCTGGGCCAGCCAGCTGGCTGGGCCGCACAGTGGAGGAGCCCAGGTAGGTTTTTCCCCCTTTCTTTTCTGTTTTCTGTTTTTATTTAATATATCTGCAACTTTGTTGAATTAAATAAAATACCTAGACAACTCCAAAAATCACCAAACTACTCCTGGTCCATAGTTGGATTATTTCCAACATGAAACATTTTAGTTTGGAGATATTTGAGCATTTAAATATTTTATATAATTTTAAATGCCCAAATTCAAATAGTTATGATTTAATTCAAAAACCCTAGGATGGCCTAGGAAAATGTGCACCACTTTTGCAGAGGTTCTGAACCAAGACAAAAATGATGGGCATTTTAGAAGGGCATTTCAGGTTCATTGAAAATTATTTTAGTAAACCCTAGTTGGTTTCAGAGGGGACTGGGGGTTCTGTCATCCCCATTTCAGGTTTCTGCTGAAAGAGTAAACATGAT